>NW_024082394.1:0-82042 GCF_003009895.1 Hyaena hyaena | reverse complement strand
TGGCAATGAGAAAGAATGAAATCTGGCCATGTGTAGCAACATGGATGGACCTTGAGGGTGTTATGCTGAGCGAAATAAGTCAGGCAGAGAAGGACAAATATCATATGTTTGCACGTATAAGAGGACTAGGAGGAACTTGACGGAGGAACAAGGGGGAGTAGAAGGGGGGAAATGGTGGGGGAAAGGGAGAGAGGCTAACCATGAGAGACTCTTGAATGCTGACAAAAACTGAGGACTGATGGATGTGGGGGGGAGGGGGGATGGGCATGGAGGAGGGCACTTGTGGGGATGAGCACTGAGTGTTATGTGGAAACTAATTTGACAATAAACTATTTGTAAAAAAAAAAAAAAGAAAAGAAAAAAAAGAAAAAAAGCTGGAGGCATCATAATTCTGGACTTCAAGCTATATTACAAAGTGGTAGTGACCAAAACAATATGGTATTGACACAAAAATTGACATATACACCAATAGAATGGAATAGAAAACCCAGAAATTAACCAACTATACAGTTAATTAATCTTTGACAGAGAAGGAAAGAATATCCAATGGGAAAAAGATAGTCTATTCAATCTATTCAACAAAGGTTGTTGGGAAAACTGGACAGCAACATCCAAAGAATGAAACTGGGCCACTTTTTTACACCATACACAAAAATAAGATCAAAATGGGGGAATGACCTAAATGTGAAGCCATAAAAATCCTAGAAAAGAACACAGGGAGTAACTTCTTTGACATTGGCTGTAGCAAGTTCTTTCTGTCTCCCAAGGCAAGGAAAACAAAATAAAAAAGAAACTAGTGGGACTACATCAAAATAAAAAGCTGCACAGCAAAGAAAGCAGTCAATAAAAGTAAAATACAATATACTGAATGGGAGATGTTTGCAAATGACATATCTGACAAAGGTTTAGTATCAAATATACATAAAGAACTTGTAAAGTGCAACATTCAAAACACAAATAATCAGACTAAAAATGTGCAGACATTTGCATCAATGTAGATGAAACTAGAATGTACTAGGCTAAGCAAAATGTCAGTCACAGAAAGACAAATATCATATGATTTCATTCATATGCAGAATTTAAGAAACAAAGTAGATGAACATAGGGGAAGAGAAGGAAACGTAAGATAAAACAGAGAGGGAAGCAAACCATAAGATGCTCTTAAATACAAGGAACAAATTAAGGTTGCTGGAGGGGTGTTGGTTGGGCAGAAGGTCTGTATGGACATGGAGGGCACTTGTTGGGATGAGTGCTGGGTGTTATAAGTAAGTGATGAATCACTAAATTCTACTCTTGAAACTATTATTACACTATATGTTACCTAACTTGCGTTAAAATCAATCAACAAATCAATCAAGCTGCAAAAAAAAATAAATAAAAATGGGCAAAAGATATGAAGAGACATTTTCCAAAGAAGACATGCAGATTGCTAACACACATGTGAAAAGATGCTCAACACCACTGGTTATCAGAGAAATGTAAATCAAAACTACAATAAGATATCACCCCAAACCTGTCAGAATGGTTAAACTCAACAACAGGTGTTGGCAAGGGTGGAGAAAGAGGAACCCTCTTACTCTTGGTAGGAATGCAATTAGTCAGCTACTCTGGAAAACAGTATGCAGGTTCCTCAAAAAGTGAAAAATAGAACTATCCTACAATCTACCAAATGGACTGCGTATAGGTATTTACACAACAAATTCAAAAGTGCTATACATGCACCCCAATGTTTATAGCAGTATTATCTAAAATAGCCAAATTATGGAAACATAAGCGCTCATCACTGACGAATGGATAAGGAAGATCTGGTAAATATTCAATGAAATATCACTCAACCATAAAGAAGATTAAAATCTTTCCATTTGCAATGACATGGATTCAGTTAGAGAGTATTATGCTAAGCAAAATAAGTTGGAGAAAGACAGATACCATATGATTTCACTGATATGTGGAGTTTAAGGAACAAAACAAATGAGCTAAAGAAGAAGAAGAGAAAGACCGGTAAACTAAGAAACAGACTCTTAACTCTAGAGAACACAATGATGGTTGCCAGAAGGGAGATGAATGAGGATTAAAGAGTACTCTTGTTGTGATGAGCACTGGTGTTGTATAGAGGTATTAAACCACTCTAGTGTACACCTGAAACTAATATTACACCGTATGTTAACTAACTTGAATTAAGAAAGTAGCACTTTTCTTAATCCACAGTTGTCATGTCAGTTAATCCACACTTCTTTTACTTGGGCTTCTTTGATCTCCACTTGAATATGGACATACTTCAAAAATTCTCCACCTATGAACTTTGGGATCCATTTTCTTCAAGAAATGTATTTTAGGGCCATTCTTAGGGTCAGTGTAGATGGATAAATATAAAAAAAGTTGAACATTAGGTTTTAAAATAGTTTTAGTAGCCATGTATTATAGCTCTTTCTCACAGATTTAAGCATAATTCTGTGAGTAAAGGAAACCACATATTTACTGTGAGGCGTTTCCAATTATATGGGTCTATAGAAAAAAACCCATTGGGCTATACCTCAAGTAGAGGGAGGTTTTTTTTTTTGTTTTTTTTTTTTTGATACTTGCAGCTAAAAATGTCCCAACAGATATACCTGAAGATTTGGCTTAGGGGTGGCCCCATGAAGCTCAATTGTGTATGTCATATGACTGTCTCTGTGTCATGGGTTGTATCTTCCTGCTCTGAATCAGAAATTCTGGAGGTGAGACCCAGCCACCTATGCTTTAATGAGCCCCCCAGGTGATTGTGTTTGAAAAATCACTGAACTAAGTGTTCCAAACAGATGTAATTTGTAAACTCTTGAGTTTTCTTAGGATTCTCCTATTAAGAATAATAATAAAATGGTTACTATAGTAATAAGGTTATTCACAATGTAAAGAACCCAGTGAAACACTGTTAATGACTTTGATTTCAAGCAGTATCATTGCTAATGAATTGTTTTGCCATGGTAGTGAGTTACCCCAGTTTTGTGTGTGTGTGTGTGTGTGTACCCCTGACTTGGAAACCTCATTGCCATTGGACAACGTGGCAGAAGTTGTTTAAGTCAGGTTGGAGGATCTGGGGGAATTTCCAAGGGCAAGATTGTCAGGTCCTTGGCCTTAGAGGATTTTACTTATGGTAGTTTTTATCATGTGGGTTTAGGAAAAGAGAGAGGGTGTTAACATGGGTTCTTTCAAAGGCAGACTGTGTTTTTATCTCTTTCTCTGCTAATTCTGTACTCAGTTGCCCTCTGGCCTGATCACAGCTCTGTAGTCCCCTGAGAATCAGTTGTTAAGCCTTTAATTATGATTGCTTTGAACTTCTGTGAGACTCTGATGTCAAAGTTCTCCTATTAGGTTTTTGATCACAGTTTTCTGTCTTAGCTTGCCCCTTATGTAGTCACATATTGCTGCATTTTTGCTCACACAATGGCAGCCTCTCTCCTCTTGGTGCCTCCGGTTTAGTGATGATAAATGTTTTCTATCCAGCCCCAGAAGATTCATAACTTGCTGTTACTTACAGAGTCCTTCTAATTTTACGTTGGAGAAAGCTGAAGTCTAGGGCAGGGTTGTAATTTACTTTCATTTGTTCCCAAATACTTATTGAGTACCTACTATGTGCCAGGCCCCATTTAATAATGGCAAAACATGACTGGAATAAAGGAATCATAACTCCTATGCTAGTGCTCTTGTCACTATCATGCTTTTTAAAAGGCATTAGAATAAAACAAAAGAAACTAAATACAAAGCAATGAAATACAAATACATAAGATAAGAACGAAGGAAAAAAGAAGAACAGCAAAGAGAAAAAGTCATTTGGATGCTAAGTGCTTCTGGATGACTAAGCACATGCATTTACTTTTCTGTCCCCAAACTTCCATTTGAATGAGTGAATAAGTATAAAATTAAGAAAATACAATCTAACAGCACTAGGAAATGTAAAGATTGATATCAGCAGAAGCAACAAATTTCTGGAAAGTATAAAGCATATGAGACTGGATCCAAAGAGTGACCAGATAGAACATAACTTCAATTAATACAAATGAAAGAGAATAGTATTGGAAGAAGAAGGGAGTCTTGTTTTTGTTCTATTTTGTTTTGTTTTTTGAACACAATTTTGGAAAAACTCCAGATCATAATCATTAGGAGCTATAGGCAGGAGTCATCTATTGGACACTTAATAGGAAGATCAGTAAAACTAGGACATTCTACACACTTGGAAAATGCATACTCACCCAGCTTTAGCAGAGCTGGCACAGTTTGAGAACTACTAAATGGATTTTGTCATTGGGGGTAAGCAGGGACATTTAAACTAAGTATTGGAGCTAAAAAGAGAAGTTGGAGGGTTCTCCCATGTAATGTCAGCTGTCAATAGGGTAAACTTTCCTACATCCTGACAGCAAGCTCCTACCTACTTTAACAGAGAGGTATCTCTGATAACAGGTCTAAGCTCACTTATCATAGCAATAGCTTTTGTCCTTTGCAATCAAATTCACTATCAAAGGAACTGTGACTTTCACATTAGCCATGTGTATCAATTACCTTATAAACATTTAAGAGCCTTCAGAAAAATAACAGCATAAAAATGAATTGCCAACTTTAACAAATCAAAATGATTCTTGATGAAATTGAATTACTAGAGAAATGTAAAAAAGATTACTAAAACAATTTAATTAGTATCTTCAGAAAGATTTGAGGGGACACAATATTCATATAATTAGAATACACTGCTAAGAAAAAGTGAAGTGTAAGAAAGAATTTACAGATTAGAAAACGTTGGGGTTTTTTGGGTGGCTCTGTCTGTTAGTGTCCGACTTCGGCTCAGGTCATGATCTCACACTTCATGTGTTTGAGCCCCATGTCAGGCTCTGTTCTGACTGCTCAGAACCTGGAGCCTGCTTTCAATTCTGTGTCTGCCTCTTTCTGCCCCTCCCCTGCCTGTATGCGCTCTCTCTCTCTCTCTCTCTCTCTCTCTCTCTCTCCCCTCTCTCTCTCTCTTTCTCAAAAATAAATAAACATTAAAATAAATCAATTAGAAAACCTCTACATGATTGTTGAAATAAATGTAACAGGGCAACTGATGATGTAGAATATGAAGTTCTTAATTCCCCAAAGCTTCTTCATATATATGGATAAGACCAGTCAGTCTGGAACTAATTTTCACTCAGAAAAGACACAACACACTGCCCAGGTGAAAGGGGATAATATGAACTTCTTTGGTTGACAAAAGCTCACTGTAATCTGACTTAGGATGCTGAGTTGATTACTGGAAAGAAGATGGAAATATTTGCATAGGGAAGAAGAAATTACCCAAGAGGAAAGATAAACTCTTTCTCATTTGAGGTTTAATGTATTTGGTACCTCTCTGGCTGACTAGATCTCTGAAAAGCCCAGTGGCATAAAAGACACCAAGTTTCTCAGGGAGGAACTCATCATGGAAGTAAGTAGAATCTGGACAGGTGTGTAAAGGTCAACATAATAGTGGAAGGTTAACTTGAGGATGTTATGTATGGGGTGTCATACAGCCATGACAAGAAATACCTGTGAGCCCAATCTCCTTGGCAGATTACTTAGGGTGGCAAATAATGACAAAGTTTGAATGTGAGCTTAAAAAGCTTTATTCTTGGAGGTTTAATCATCAGAGAAATTTATGCAAAAGCTTGTACCTGTGTAGACAAAACTGCAGTGATAGATAAGAGGTCATAATAGTTTTCAAAAGTGTTCCTGTTGTCAGTGACAAAAGAGGTCGTATTATCAGACTCATCATACTCAAGTTCCTCTATCAGTTGGTTGACAAAATAAATAAGACTTCAGACTGGGGCAAACTCTTTGGGTTCCTGTGAAATTTAGGGGAAAGGAAGATTATCTCCAGAAAGGGTTAGTTGTCAGCTAAAGAGTGATTGAGAAAAACAAAAGATGTGACTAAATTCATACCCCCCAACAGCTGAAGTTAATCACACTAATTACCTAAATATTTCAGTTGAACAATTGAATAGTAGAATAGGTGTGGTTGAAAACTAAGTCAGTTTTATGGAAGATCAAACCAAGAAGTTTCCGAGAATGTAGTGTGAACAGAGATGAAAATTGTGGAGCTTGGAAAAAAAGATGTCATTCAGTATATGACGTACAAATATTCACAAGGCTGGCGAGGTGTTCAGAAACCCAGTATCTACCCAGGATCTATCCTCTATAAGGAGAAACTAGAGTGAATAGAAAGAAAGATATAATCAAAGTGATAATAGAAGAATGCTTTTGTTCTGAGCAGAGAGAAGACACTAGTGTTTTGATTTATAAAAACAGGGGCATCTGGGTAGCTTAGTTCATTAAGCATCTGACTCGTGATTTTGGCTCAGGTCATGGATCTCATGGTTTCTGAGTTTGAGTCCCACATAGGGCTCTGTGCAGAATGGAGTCTGCTTGGCATTCTTGGTCTTCCTCTCTTTCTGCCCCTCCTCTGCTCATGCTCTCTCTCTTTCAAAATTAAGTAAATAAATATTTTTTAAAAACAAAAAAATAATAAGTGTTAACTTATTGTTAGCAGGGATGTGGAGAAATTAGAACACTTGTGCATTGTTGCACACTTGTGCATTGTTGATGGGAATGTACAATGGTGGAGCCACTGTGAAAAATGGCATGACATTTCCTCAAAAACTTAAACATAGAATTATCATAGGATCCAGTGATTTAACATCTGGGTATATACTCTAAATCAATGAAAGCAAGGACTGGAACAGATGTCTGTACACCCACGTTTCTGGCGTTATTCACAATGACTAAAAGGTAGACACAACCCATGCCCATTACTAGATAAATGGATACACAAAATGTGGCATGCATACAAGATTGAATAACTTCAGTCTTAAAAAAGGAAGGAAATTCTAATGTAGTCTACAACATAGATGAAACTTGAGGATGTTATGGTAAGTGACATAAGCCAGTCACAGAAGGAAAAATATTGTATGATTCATGAAGTACCTATAGTAATCAAACTGAAAGTAGAATGGTGGTTTACAGAATCTGGGGGAAGGAGGAAATTGGGACTTGGTGTTTAATGGGTAGAGTGTTTCAGTTGGGTAGGAAGAAAATATTCTGGAAGTGGATGGTGGTGATGGCTGCACAAGGCAGTACAAGGGAGAGACACAGAGAAGTGGTTAAGAATGTGGACCTGCATTTGTGCCTGACACTACTACTTATTAGCTCTGTGCCCTTGGGCAAGTCAATCATTAATTTCTCTGTACCTCAGTTTCCTTGCCTGTAAAAAGTGGATAATAATAGTAACTACCTCATGGGATTATTTTGTGGACTTTATTATTAGTGAGACTAGCATGAAGAGATAGTACAACTCTACGGTCTAATTTGGAAAAAATCTATTAAAATTTAAAATGGCACTTGTTAAATTTGGGCAAGAGAGCAAACCCAAGCATGCAGATACAGTTCCAGATTTTGGTTCCATCACACCTGCTAACATTCCACTGACCAACTCACATGGCCATAGGAGAAACAGGAAAGTCATATAGCAAAGGATGGGTAATGGATTAGGGCCGTGAATGTTGTGTAATGTTACCAATGTTACCAATGTTACTTTTCTCATACTTGTGACTTGGGGAGAAAATCATATAAACCAAACATATACATGAGAATTTTTTGGACATTGGATTTATTGAGAACAGTGTATATGTTAGAATAACACTAGAACCCCTAAAGACCAAAAAGAGGGTCTGTAAAATAACTATATGCTTAAAAATGTTAGATAAAATAATAAATTATTCACTCATTCAAAGAGAGCCTTCCTTAAGCAGAATGATCCTGTGAGAATGGGATGCTGGGATCCTCCTTCCAGGTTAGTATTGAGATTACTGACTGTGCAGCAGCTAAAGGAGGATGGTTAGGAGAGGTGAAGAGTTAAAATATTGATGGCAAACACATTTATATGTATATGCATATTAACATTTATATATCTATGCCATCTACAGCTATGGCATTTGTGTTAGATAGTCTCCTATCCTTAATTAGTAGAAAATAAAATAAATGCATGAGTGTGAGTGAGATGTGCTTTTTTTGATTCTAGGAAGGGGTTTAGGAAGTTTACAAGTAGTGGAAAGTGCTCTTGATGGAATACTCTGGAAATTGGCTTTTTGCCTTAGGTCTGCCACTAATGAAAGATAGAATCTTGAACAAGTTCCTTAGCTTGTCTGAGTGACAATTTTTTTATCATTAAAACTGGGCTACAGGATCTCTAAGATCCTTTTCAACCCTAAGGATTTAAGAAGGAAATTACAAAAAAATGGCAAAATGACAACAGTATAGATGAGAATTCATTGAAACACATTTTGCAAAATTAGAAGCAGCAGCTGATTTATAAGAAGCAATAACATGTTCTCTAAAATGATTAATTATAATTGAGCAGTTACTATTGATATAAGGACAACTATATCTCATGAATAAAAGCATGATGCCCATTCGAAACCAGTGTTCTTTTTTTAAACAAAAAGGAGCAGCAAGGTGCTTCAAATTTTTAAAAATCAGTGCTAGGTAAATTATGAATAGAAAAAACTAAATATTATAAAGCTTACACTGGGTTATAAGTTACTGACTAATCTCTGATTCAAAGTGACACACTAAAGTAAGAAAATACGAAATATCATAGTAGCTTTGCCCTAAGATGTATCCTTTATACTTGACAATACTTCCTGTATTGTATTATGGGAGAGTATAGTTGCCATTTGTTCCAACAACTCAAAAGTCTATGGCTGTCTTCCAAACATCTCTATCTTCCTCTAAGAAGCAGTTATGAATCCACAATCCACTAATGTATATGAATATATATTCCACTAATGTATACGAATATACATTATAGATTAGGTTTATATATACAAAATGACTCACTTCACCAACTAGGAGTAGCAATATATCACATCTTCTTTATTTTGCCAATTAATCATTCAACCTGCAACATGTCCTTCTTAGCAGGAAGTCCAGCACCTCCTATTTGAGTGCTTCTCCTTCATGCTCTACCAAGTTGTTCAGGTTGCTTTCTCAGACCAAAGGCTGAGAATCATATTTCCAAGGTAATTCCAAATTTCCATTAGTCCTTTACTTGTGTTTTCTCATTGCCATGTGCTCTCCTCTACTGAAGATTGGTTTTACCCAGTTCAATAGATGTTCATCACTTGATGGTGATTCGTTTCCAGTCTTAGCCTCTACACTGGCTTTCCTACCATATTTGGGTTCAATGTATAGACTGATCAAGATTCTGAGTTCTAGAGTCATGTGAACTGGATTTGAATTTGCCTTTGCTTCTTTTTAGCTGTGTTACTTAAGCCAAGTTATATAACTTTTTGAGTTTCAGTTTCCTCATCTATAAAATAAAGATAATAATAAAATTTCTAATAGAGTGGTGAAAATCAAATAAGGCAACATACAACAAGCAGAATACGTGGCACATACAAGATTTATAGAAAATGTATTTTCCTGTAGCTTTATGACTACCAGTAGAAGTAATATAGTAATTAGTTCCAAAAATGTACCAATATTGCAAGGTTGTTGTGATTCAGAGCTTCGTGTTTCCGTTTACTTCTTGGAAGAAGCCTGGGCTCCCTATGAAAATTAGTCTGCCTTTATCCCAGAACTCTGTATACCGAAGTAATTGACCTCCTAGTTGAATGTTTCTCTAAGAAAAATGGGCAAAAGTTATGAACAGGCAATTCATGGAAGAATAAATTTGAATGGACTATAGATATAATCTGACTAGTCCTTAGGAAAATAAATTTAAGATAAAAATGAGATAATATTCTATACCCAACAGATCTGCAAAAATAAATTTCTGACAATATCTGTTGTGAGGGTGTGAAATAATTGTGCCCCTTATGTGTTGTGGGTGAGCGGGTAAATCATTGCAGCCACTTCTTGGTTCACACTATCTCTAAGTAGTAGGGAATGGAAAAATAAAATGTGATTTATTTATGAAATAGAACACTACATAGTATTAACATGAATGAAGTATGTGTGTGAACACTGATACATCTAAAAAATATAATGTTGAATAAAAAAGTTGGTAAAGGTAAAGTACACCATTTATGTATACTTATTAAAACAAATAAGAACACAATCATATGTAACAGAAATATTAAAACATGCAGGCTAAAGATATATACCAATGTTAGGGTGTAAGCTACTTATGGGGGAAGGAGAGAGGTGGACAGGATAGAGAAGTTATACCTTTCTAGATAACAATTTAATTCCTTAAAAAATTTTAAGACAACAACAACATGGTAATGTAATATCTGTTACCTATGCATGATGGGTTCATAGGTATTTATGAAATAATTTTTTCCTTCTATAAACATAAATGTTTAATATGACATCACATAAAGAAAATTAAAGGGAAAATGATAGCTCATTTAGCTTTTGAGGTAATTAGAAACATTTGGGGAAGAATAAAATTAGATTTCTATCTTATGTCACATATGAAAGAAAATTCCCTATTGATTAAATTTTACATGAAGAGAAAATGGACTTGAAGATGATTTCGATGATTATTTTTCTGGTCTCAGGTAGGGAAAATTATCTCTAAGCATGTAGACAAAATAAATCTAGAGGGAAGAAATTTTATAGAAGAAAGGAAAATTTAATAGATTTTTTCTGCAAAAAACCCCTGAAATCTCTTCTATGTCCCCAAGCTATAAACAATATATATGATAAACTAAAGTGATATTCTTTTTTTTTTTTAATTTTTAAAGTGTTTTATTTATTTCTAGGAGAGAGAGAGAGACAGCGTGAGCAGGGGAGGGTCAGAGAGAGAGGGAGTCACAGACTCTGAAACAGGCTCCAGGCTCTGAGCTGGCTGTCAACACAGAGCCCGACACAGGGCTGGAACCCACGAACCGCGGGATCATGACCTAAGCGAAAGTCGGACGCTTAACTGACTAAGCCACCCAGGTGCCCCTAAAGTGATATTCTTAACATGTAAAGAATTTGTAGAAACAAAAGACATAATAAATGTGAAGCTTTGTCAGTATTACAAAATGTCACTGAAGGAACATTACTAGAATAAGAGATCTTCTTTTACTGGGTCCAGTATGCTGTATTTTGTTTTCTCTTACAAATGCTGCATGATGGGTCAGCTGTGCAGAAATGTGGGGAGGACATCCAATGAGGTTATGCCTCATGTATTCACAGTACACACACTCAGTGATCTTGCTGCCTTGCCATAACCTGTGGTCTGATATAGCAGGCACTCTGTCGGTCAAGGTTGAACCTGCAAAGGTGTCCTGAATTTCCCTGCATACCCAACCTCCAGCTTTGAGTCATCTGTATCTTGGAGGGTTGTTTCTCCTGACTTTCCCAGGACAGATACTACACACTCCAGGCCTGTGCCCACAGTGGCACATTGATACTTCCTCTCACACCTGTCTACCCACCAGCCTTGGTTCACCTATATACTAGATGACTGTTTCCTGCTTGCTAGGTGACTGAGGACCAGCTCTGGCCTGGGTACATAAGGAGCTTCTCTGTGGATTTTTAATGGACTCAAGAAATTTTACATTTTCCTGGCAAAGAATTTAATAGGAAACATTGTTTTTCCTTTGACTTTTATAATAATCCCCAGAGAGTGTGTTCCATACCTGTCCTATAACAAAATGAAAGGACCTGATTCTGTAAATCCTTAATAATTTTAATTTAGGGCTTTTTTAGAACTAAGGTTTAAGATCTTATAATGAGAAAACATAAATGCTGCTGGTAATCTTCACTTGAATTCCTGCTTATTCATTTGTATTCTAACTTTAATAAGCAGATATTGACTGCAGTTGATATAAACAATCAAGATTTATTGATCGGAGCTAAATACCATTTAAAATAATGCCAAGGTCAATACATGCTCAAGAGGCCATTGATCTTGTGTGAAGGCTAAAAGGTCATCAATATCTTCATGATTGCATTCCATGTATTATAAAATTTTTGTAGAGTAGTTTTGAGGAAGTATATAATTTATTCTGAAGAAGAATGTGAAGACTATTTAGAACATGTTATAATTATGAACATGGAGACTAAACACTAAGGTATTTGAGTGGAGCTTCACCAATTCTTTCCTGAAACCACTCCTCCAGCTTATTTGTATTTTGGTGACTGCATTTTTAGTTGGGATGTGGTAGGATCTAGGATGGTGCTGTCATTAGTCACAAAAAGACTGAAGGAAGAAGTGGAAAGGGGATTGATGTGTTCAAGACAGCAAAGCAGAATCGGGAAGAGGAGCAGAGTTGAGAGAGTTCATTTAGATTTTCACTTTTAATAACACTTCCCTATTGTGTCTAACTATGTTTTGCATGATTTTACTGAACTTAACAAGGTAATGCCACAAAGTGGAAATCAGAAGAAAAACAATGTCATAAAAACTGATTTGTATTTTTACGATAGAAAAGAAGTTGTTGCGTGTGAACTAGAATGAGATTTTGATAGGCAGTGCAAATTCTTTTTTTGAAACATGACCTTATATTAAAGCAAGATGAGGAAGCACCATCAGCATGAAATCATTAGCAAAGGATCCATGTAAGTTTAGAACAAAAACTTATTGGAACTTTCCTTCAGTCCTTCTACTAAACTTCTGAACCTATCTAATATGCCCAATCTCAAATGTTGTAAAATATGCTTTATTTGTTTGGCAGTGTGATCCTTTCAAAGTGGGCGATTCTAATTGTAGGTTCCCTAAAGAGATGCTGATAAGATACCTGGTCTTTATAGAAAGAACTAGAAAATCGTTAATTCTATCAACAGTTCATATTAAAACAATTGTGGGCATAAACCGATTTTTTCTTTATGGTATTTCACTGAATAAGGGAGAAGCCTATAGGAATTATTATAAGTATATCCGTAACTCATAAGTCAATATGAAAATATCTGATCTCAAAAAATAAAAAGGTTAATACTTTTAGAGTTAATTCATAAAAGAAATACCAATTCCAGCACATGTATTAAAGTGCTCACTAAAGTAATAATAACAGAAATACTAATTAGCACCAGTAATTTAGAGAAGCTTCCAAATTTTAAGAATACAAAAAAAATTTTCTAGCGTTGGTAAGAAATTGTGGAAAATGGCTTTTTGATAGAATTTGTTAAATGAAATATTTTTCAAATCCTACCCCCCATACATAAAACCACTATTGACTATGCAATTCTATTCTAGGAATTTATCTTTTTTTTTTTTTTAAGAGAAAAATGGTTTTGTTTTTTTTTTAAATGTTTTATTTATTTCTAGGAGAGAGAGAGAGAGGCAGCGTGAGCAGGGGAGGGTCAGAGAGAGAGGGAGACACAGACTCTGAAACAGGCTCCAGGCTCTGAGCTGGCAGTCAGCACAGAGCCCGACGCGGGGCTCGAACCCACGAACCGCGAGATCATGACCTGAGCGAAAGTCGGACGCTTAACCAACTACGCCACCCGGGCGCCCCCTCTAGGAATTTATCTTAAGTAAAGAACAGAAAATATCAAATTTTAAGTGCAAGATGGCTTACTGTGGCATTACTTAAAAGAATGAAAACAGGGACGCCTGGGTGGCTCAGTCAGTTAAGTGTCTGACTTTGGCTCAGGTTATGATCTCACTGCTTATGAGTTTGAGGCCCGAGTCCTCAACTCTGTGCTAACAGCACAGAGCCTGGAACCTGCTTTGCATTCTGTGTCTCCCTCTCTTTCTACCCATCCCCCACTCACACTCCCTCTCTTAAAAATGAATAAATGTTTAAAAAATTAAAAAAAAAAAAGAATGAAAACAAACGTAAAACAATTTAAATGCTCTAAATGCCAAAGTATCCCTGGGAGAGGCAGTCTGCCATGGGCCCTGAACATCCATCCTTCCACATTCCTGCAAAGTGTACCGGATTGCAAGGCTTGGGTGTCTTGTGATATTAAGCAGTTTCTGAAGCTAGTCACACAGTCTACAAAGTAGCCTGACTACCATGTAACAGCACATTCCTCCAAGTGGAGTACAGCAAGGGCACTGCTTTATTTGGCTGGCTGTAATGATTGTTGCTTGTCAAAAAGCCCTGGATTTTTGGCTCTGGGTTTCTCTCCTGTAACACAGTCCTCTGTGTGCAGGTGTGAGCTGGAGTTCTGAGTGATGTCTTTTTTTCTGACCAATGAGCCTTTTGTCTTCTGCCAGCATTCATGAAACAGCAGTTACTACACAAGTAGGGTAAAATCTTAGAGCCCTCTGAGTTTTTTAAATGATTATTTATTTATTTTTGAGAAAGAGAGAGGGAGAGAGGGTGCATGTGTGCATGTACACACAATTGGGTGGGGGGAGAGAGAGAGAGAGAGAGAGAGAGAGAATCCCAAGCGGCTTCTGCATTGTCAGCAGAGTCTGAAGTGGGGCTGGAACTCACAAACCTTGAGATCGTGACCTGAGCCAAAATCAGGAGTTGGATGTTTAATGGACTGAACCACCCAGGCACCCTGAGGGTTCTGTTTTTTGACAATATAGGGGCTTTGTTAGCAAATTCTGGTATGTACATGTGATAGAGTACTGGCTTAGACAAATGGGGCTGTCATAACAAAATAACAGGTTGAGTAGTTTATTTTTTTAATGTTTATTTTTGAGAGAGAGAGAACATGTGCAGGGGAGAGGCAGAGAAAGAGACACAGAATTTGGAGTAGGCTTCATGCTCCGAGCTGTCTGCACAGAGCCCAACATGGGGGTTGAACCCATGAGCTATTAGACTATAATCTGAGCTGAAGTCGGATGCCCAACTGACTGAGCCACCCGGGTCCCCCTAGTAGTTTAAACAACAAACATCTATCACAGTTCTGGAGGCTGGGAAGTCCAGGATCAAGGTGTTTTGTGAGGACCTTCTTCCTGGTGTGTAGGTTGCTCCACTTGTATCCTCATGTGGAGAAGGGAGAGAGGGTTCTCATCTTTCTTACTTAAAAAGATACTGATCCTATGGGGTTTCCACCCTCATTACCTCATTTAAGCCTAATTACCTCCTAAACCCCTTACTTTCAAATATCATCACATTGGGGATTATGTCTTGAACATATGAATTTTGGGTGGATGCAAGCATTCAGTCCATAGCAAGTCCTCAGCTGCCATTGAAAGTTATATTCTCAAAAACAATTACCAATATAAAGAGTCTCATGACATACTGATTAGAGAAAAAACTAGTTTACAAAACAGTACAGTTTGATATATTTTTAAAAATGTATACATGCTTAGAAAAATTTCTAGAAGTTATGCATGAAAAGATGAGTCTAAGATCATTTCTTAGTTCAGTGGTTCTCTGTGCATTATTTCAGGGCTCCACCCTTCCCAAATGAATCAGAATCTGTAGGGAGTGACACTGAGTATGTTGTATTTTAACAGCCCTCCATGTGATTCTGATAAATGCGAAAGTATGAGAACCACTGAACTAGGTGACATTACTCCTGCATATCAGGACACTAGAGAACCATCATTTGAGTCCCTGTGGCAGTT
This sequence comes from Hyaena hyaena, assembly GCF_003009895.1. Classification (NCBI taxonomy): domain Eukaryota; kingdom Metazoa; phylum Chordata; class Mammalia; order Carnivora; family Hyaenidae; genus Hyaena; species Hyaena hyaena. The sequence goes on along the minus strand of NW_024082394.1, from coordinate 66,588 downwards.
TCTTGCAGTAGTGATGAGCCTGGACTCTGGAGCCAACTTCCTCAGATTGATATCTGATCAAGCCACTCCCTAGTTTTGTGAATTTAAGCAACTTTTAAAATTCTCTGTGCCTCATTTCCTCACCTGAGAGGTGGGGGTGAAAATAGTAGTTTAACCCATAATATTAGGTTATAAAATTCTTAGAAAAATGCAGATGATATTAAAAGTTCTCTTCTTACATTTTAGTTTGTCAAGAATTCACCAGGACATTAATATCAAGAAATTTAGTGTTGACCCTGCCAAGCTTTTCATATTATAGCTGTGTGCCATGGTAGTGAAAGCAAGATGATCTTTCAGAGTCAGGAAAACTGTGCATAATGACACCTACCAGCTTTAGTTTCCTTGTCTATAAAATGGAGGGGGGGTAATTTCTCTCCTGCATTAATTTGGGAAAGATTAAATAAGATGACATATATAAAATACCTAGCAAGTAACCTAAGTTAATTAATATTAATCCTCTAACTTCCCACACCACTTCTGTTACTCATTTAATTGATAAAAATTAATGACTGCTTGTTAAGTTCTTGTTAATTTTTGTTTTAGACTTCAGGGGTAAATCATATCACTTAAAAGGCCCTACTCTTTTGAAGCTTACATGATATTGGGGGCAAGTTTCAGAGAGAGCTAAAGCTAGAAAGACAGAGTGTTGCGCGGAAAAGCAATATCAGGAGGGAGAAAGTCTGATTTTCCTGCTCTTCTGCCACTAATTTAATGTGTAGTGTTGAGCAAATTACTTATCTGTGCCTCACTAGTAAAGTATGAGGGTTGGGCAATATATTTCTAAGATCCTTTAAACTCCAACATTATTTCAATCTGAAACTTTTACAGCTTCTTAAATTAGGTGTAGAAAACTGAAGTACCTTTGTGGGACAGCTATGTAGGGGAAATGGCTGACTATAAAGAGTGGTGGAGACATGGCAATTTGGGGAGTTCATGCCAGGCTAAAAATATTTCCATTAAAATTGTTTTTAAAAAACAATTCAACCCATAAGATGGGTTGGATTCTACAAAACTTGGCCTAAGTATTCATCCTGATTTAGACAGGGCATTATACTTCTTCATGCTTTAGTTTTCCTATTTACTTTAGGGCCAGCAAATGTACTCATAAAAAGTGCTTAAAGACTTCTGATATAATCATATAAATGTGTATAGTTAGAATGGTAAAATTAATGACATTCTGCTTTTTAAACATGAAAATGAGTTAATTCTATCAAATAGAATATACCAGGACTTCTACAAGCTATTTAATTGTTTGCACTTCTCATTTTACTGCAAACTGAAATAATAGTGAGTGTTGAGCATTGATAGATCATCTCTATGCAAAGAATTTTTTAAAATCCAACTACAAAGAATCAGCTTGCACCTGATGATTTTAGGTATGAGGTGGAGTGTTCTACATTGCAAGCCACTGATAGTTGAGGAGCTCATTAATCATGTCATCTATAGGAAATAATAAAGAAAGAAGTATGTTACTTGTGGATAGAGATGCTGCTGCTGAGTTTATTAAAGAAAGGATATTGTCTGGGAAAAAAATTACTGCAAATGGCATGGATCAGGAAAAGGGATCAGAAAATAAAAGATCTTGCTTTTTATTAAAAGAGAAACTGTCCAGACAACTTTCCTAGAGTTACGATTTTGGAAAATGAAACAGAGGTAAGAGTATTTACTTGCAAACTTGTTTTTATTTAACTGAAAAGTTTTGGTTAGCTTTCAGTAAACCAAAGTGAATTGGGGAATGAGAATTTTAAATGAATTTGGGGTGTATGAAATATGGATTACTCAGAAGAAAAAAATTCACCTTGAAAACATCTACAAGCATGAAGACCTCAAATGTCCCAAACAATGCTATTTGGGATCATTTTTGGGTTTATTAAGAATGATGTTTTTTCCCACTATAATGTTAAGATTTTAGGAAATTAATGGAAACATTGTAAGTTTAAATAGTTATATTTGATTCAGGGCTTAGAAAGTGAATTCATTAATAAAAGTCTTACTCTGAGATTTGGTATTAAATATATTTGATTAATTTTTAAAGGTAATTAAAACATTTTTAATTGTGGGAACTATTGTATTTTGGTATAGTTTAGAGCATACTTATCATATCAGCATGGTGTATAACTAATTTTTTTGGTTTGTTTCTTACTCATTTCTTTTTTGGTTTATTGTGGTATAATTGACATGTAATAAACTGCACATGTCTTATATATCAAGGTTGATAAACTATGACAAATATCTGTGTATATACCTACATACTCATTAAAATATCTCCATAGTCAATATAACGAACATTATATTGCACCAAAAGTTTTTTTTATGCCTTTTGGTAATCCCTCCTTCTCACCTTCCCTCCCCACTCTACAGGCACTACTGATTGCTTCACTGTCTATCTGTTAGTTTGAATTTTCTAGGATTTTATATAAGTAGAATCATACAGTGGTACTCTTTTTTACATGACTTTTTTTTTTTATCCAACATAATTATTTTGAGATTCGTTCATGGTTTTTCCCAGCTCAATTGTCTATTTCTTTATGTTGGTGAGTACTAATTCATTGTATGCATATACCAAATCTGTTTATCCATTTGCCCCTTAATTTAGTTAAAGTTTTTCGTTATTACAAATAAAGCTGCTATGAACATTCCTCTATATTTAAAAAAGTGACATACTTAGATATAAAATCAATAAGACATGTCAAGATCTATATGAAGAAAACTACAAAGCTCTGATGAAAGAAATCAAAGTACTAAATAAGGGAAGAGATATTCCATATTCATCAATAAGAAGACTTAATATTGTCTAGATGTCAGTTCCTCCAAACTTGCTATAGATTTAACACAAACCCAATCCAAAATCTGGCAAAATTTTTGTCTTTTCTGTGTGTGTGTGTGTGTGTGTGTGTGTGTGTGTGTTGACAAACTGATTCTTAAGTTTATATAGAGATGCAAAAGACCCAGAATAGCCAACAAAGTATTGAAGAAGAAGAATGGAATTGGAGAACTGATACTACCTGACATTAAGACTTACTCTAATGCTACAGTAATCAAGACAAAATATTATTGTGAAAAAATAAACATATAGATCAATGAAAGAGAATAGAGAGCCCAGAAATAGACCAACAAAACATAATCAACCTGATCTTTGACAAAGGACAATACAGTGGAGCACAGATAGTTTCTTTTTTTTTAATAGTTTATTTTCAAGTTGGTTTCCATATAACATCCAGTGCTCAACCCAACAAGTGCCCTCCTCCATGCCTATCACCCACTTGCCCCTCATTCACCCCCCCAACAACCTTCCCTTTGTTCTCAGCATTTAAGATTCTTTTATGTTTTGCCTCCCTCGCTCTCCTTAGCTATTTTTTCCCCTTCCCCTCCCCTATGGTCCTTAGTTAAGTTTCTCCTGTTCCACATATGAGTGAAAACGTATGGTATCCATCTTTCTCTGCCTGGCTTATTTCACTTAGCATAGTACCCTTGAGTTCCATCCACATTGCTACAAATGGTCAGATTTCATTCTTTCTCATTGCCATGTAGTATTCCATGGTATAGATAAACCACATATTTGTGATCCATTCATCAGTTAATGGACACTTAGGCTCTTTCCATGTTCTGGCTATTGTTGAGAGTGCTGCTATGCACATTGGGGTACATGTGTGCTTATGCATCAGCACTCCTGTGTCCCTTGGGTAAATTCCTAGTAGTGCTATTGCTGGGTCATAGGGGAGTTCTATTGTTCATTTTTTGAGGAACCTCCACACTGTTTTCCAGAGGGGATGCACCAGTTTACATTCCCACCAACAGTGTAGGAGGGTGCACCTTTCTCCACATCCTCGCCAGCATCTAGAGTTCTCTGATTTGTTCATTTTAGCCACTCTGGCTGGCGTGAGGTGGTATCTCAGTGTGGTTTTGATTAGTATTTCCCTGATGAGGAGGGATGCTGAGCATCGTTTCATGTGTCTGTTGGCCATCTGGATGTCCTCTTTCGAGAAGTGTCTGTTCATATCTTCCCCCCATTTCTTCACTGGATTATTTGTTTTTCGGGTGTGGAGTTTGGTGAGTTCCTTATAGATTTTGGATACTAGCCCTTTATCTGATATGTCACTTGCAACTATCTTTTTCCATTCTGTCAGTTGTCTATTAGTTTTATTGATTGTTTCCTTTGCCATGCAGAAGCTTTTGATCTTGATGAGGTCCCAATTGTTTGCTCTTGATTTCCTTGTCTTTGGGGGTGTGTCAGGTAAGAAATTGCTGCGGTTGAGGTCAAGGAGGTTGTTTCCTGCTTTCTCCTCTAGGGTTTTGATGGTTTCCTGTCTCACAGTCAGGTCTTTATCCATTTTGAGTTTATTTTTGTGTATGGTGTGAGAAAATGATCTAGTTTCATTCTTCTGCACGTTGCTGTCCAGTTCTCCCAGCACCATCTGTTAAAGAGCCTGTCTTTTTTCCACTGGATACTCTTTCCTGCTTTGTCAAAGATTAGTTGGCCATACATTTTTGGGTCCAAATCTGAGTTCTCAATTCTATTCCATTGGTCTATGTGTCTGTTTTTATGCCAATACCATACTGTCTTGATGATGACAGCTTTGTAGTAGAGGCTAAAGTCTGGGATGGTGATGCCTCCCATTTTGTTTTCTTCTTCAAGATTACTTTGGCATTGGGGTCTTTTGTGGTTCCATACACATTTTAGGAGAGTTCTAGTTTTGAGAAGAATGCTGGTGCAATTTTTTTGGGATTGCATTGAATGTGTAGATTGCTTTGGGTAGTAATGACATGTTAACAATATTTATTCTTCTGATCCATGAGCATGGAATGTTTTTCCATTTCTTTGTGTCTTCTTCAATTTCCTTTGTAAGTTTTCTAGTTTTCATCACACAGATCTCCTATATCTTTGGTTAGGTTTATTCCTAGGTATTTTATGTTTTTTTTTTTGTGTGTCTGTGTGTGCAATTGTGAATGGGATCAGTTTCTTGATTTTTCTTTCTGTTGCTTCATTATTGGTGTATAAAAATGCAACTGATTTCTGTATGTTGATTTTGTACCCTGCAACTTTGCTGAATTCATGGTACAGTTCTAGGAGGCTTCTGGTGGTGTCTGTTGGGTTTTCTATGTAGAATATCATGTTGTCTGTAAAAAGTGAGAGTTTGACTTCTTCTTTGCCAAGTCTGATGTCCTTTATTTCCTTGTGTTGACTGATTGGTGGTGTTAGGACTTCCAGCATTATGTTAAACAAGAGTGATCAGAATGGACATCCCTGCTGTGTTCCTGATCTCAAGTGGAAAGCTCTCAGTTTTTCCCCATTGAGGATAATGTTAGCTAAGGGCTTCTCATAGATGGCTTTTATGATGTTTAAGTAAGTTCCTTCTATCCCGACTTTCTTGAGGGTCTTTATTAAGAAGGGATGCTGTATCTTGTCAAATGCTTTTTCTGCATCTATCGACAGGATCATATGGTTTTTATCTTTTCTTTTTTAATGTGATATATGTATCACATTGATTAATTTGTGAATATTGAACCAGCCCTGTAGCCCCGGAATGAATCCCACTTAATCATGGTGGATAATTCTTTTTATGTGTTGTTGGATTCGATTTGCAAGTATCTTGTTGAGGAATTTTGCATCCGTATTCATCAACGATATTGGCCTGTAGTTCTCTCTTTTTGCTGGGTCTTTGTCTGGCTTGGGAATCAAAGTGATGCTGGCTTCGTAAAATGAGTCTGGAAGTTTTCCTTCAATTTCTATTTTTTGGAATAGCTTGAGAAGAATGCGTATTAATTCTGTTTTAAATGTCTGGTACAATTCCCCAGGGAAGCCATCTGGCCCAGAGCTCTTATTTGTTGGGAGATTTTTGATAACTGATTCAATTTCCTCACTAGTTATGGGTCTGTTCAGATTTTCTATCTGTTCCCATGTGAATTTTGGTAGTGAGTGTGTGTTTAGGAATTTTTCCATTTCTTCTAAGCTGTCCAATTTGTTGGGATATAATTTTCCATAGTATTCCCTGATAATTGCTTGTATTTCTGAGAGGTTGGTTGCAATAAGTCCATTTTCACTCATGATTTTGTCTCTTTGAGTGCTCTCTTTTTTCTTTTTGAGAAGCCTGGCTAGAGTTTTGTCAATTTTGTTTATTTTTTCAAAAAAATCTCTTGGTTTCATTTATCTGTTCAACTATTTTTTTTTATTTTTTGGTTTCTGTATTGTTTATTTCTGCCCTGATTTTTATTATTTCTCTTCTCTTATTGGGTTTGGGTTGCTCTTGTAGCTCTCCCTCTAGTTCCTTTAGGTGAGCTGTTAGATTTTGTACTTGCACTTTTCCTAATTTCTTGAAATAGACCTGGAGTGCAATGTACTTTCCTCTTAGGGATGTCTTTGCCGCATCTCATAGAGTTTGGATTGTTGTATTTTCATTTTCATTTGTTTCCATACATTTTTAAATTTCTTCTCTAATTGCATGATTGGCCCATTTGTTCTTTAGTAAGGTGTTCTTTAACCTCCATGTTTTTGGAGGTTTTCCAGATTTCTTCCCATGATTGATTTCAAGTTTCATAGCATTGTGATTTGAATGTGTGCATGGCATGATCTCAATTCTTTTATATTTATTGAAGGCCTCTTTATGTCTCAGTATGTGATCTATCCTAGAGAATGTGACATGCGCACTTGAGAAGAAAAGAAATTCCATGGCCTCAAAATGTAGAGTTCTAAATATATCTGTCAAATCCATCTGGTCCAATGTGTCATTCAAGTCTATTGTTTCTTTAGTGATTTTCTGTCTATTTGATCTTTCCATTGCTGTAAGTGTAGTATTAAAGTCCCCTGCTATTAGCACATTCTTATCTATAAGCTTGTTTCTGTTTGTAATTAATTGTTTTAGGTATTTGGGTGGTCCCATATTTGGTACGTAGACATTTATAGTTGTTAGCTCTTCCTGATGGATGGAACCCGTAATTATTACATAATGCGCTTCTTCATCTCTTGTTACCGTCTTTACTTTGAAGTCCAGTTTGTCTAAGTATAGCTACTCAAGTAGCTTTTTCTTTCTCTTATTCTTTTGACTTCCAGTAGCATAATATATATTTCTCCATCCCCTTACTTTCAATCTGAAGGTGTCCTCACATCTAAAATGAGTTTCTTGTGGACAACACATAGATGGATTTTGCTTTTTTTTTTTTTTAATCCATTCTGCTACCCTTTGTCTTTTGATTGGAGCATTTAGTCCATTTACTTTCAGTGTTATTATTGAAAAATATGGGTTTCAAGTCATTGTGTTCTTTGTAGGAATCATGCGTGTGGCGTTGTCTCTGGTACCTTGCATTCCTTACATTTTCCTCATAGAGTCCCCCTCAGGATTTCTTGTAGGGCTGGCTTTGTGGTGACAAATTCTTTCAATTTTTCTCATTTGGAAAGACTTTTATCTCTTCTTCTAACCTGAATGACAGGCTTGCTGGATAGAGGATTCTTGGCTGCCTATTTTTTTCTGTTCAACATTGAAGATTTCCTGCCATTCCTTTCTGGCGTGCCAAGTTTCAGTAGATAGGTCTGTATCCACTCTGTTTCCCTTTGTATGTTAGGGCCCTTTTCTTCCCAGCTGCTTTCAGAATTCTCTCTTTGTCCTTATATTTTGCCAGTTTCACTATGATATGTCGTGCAGAAGATTAATTCAAGTTACGTCTGAGGGGAGTTCTCTGTGCCTCTTAGATTTCAACATCTGTTTCCTTCCCCAGATTGGGGAAGTTCTCTGCTATAATTTGTTCAAGGACTCCTTCAGCGCTTTTCCCTCTATCTTCCTCTTCTGGAATTCCTATGATAAAGATTTTGTTCTGTTTGATTGTATCACTGAGCTCTCGAACTCTCCTTTCATGTTCCTGGATCAGTTTATCTCTCTGTTTACTAGCTTCCTTTTTTGTTATAATTGTGTTTCCTAATTCACCTATTCTCCTCTCTACCTCTTCAATCCATGCATTGGATGCCTCCATTTTATTATGCATCTCATAGCATTTTTAAATTCATCACAACTATTTTTAAGCTCCATAGTCTTTGTAGCAATAGTTACTCTGATGTCTTCCATGCCTTTTTCAAGCCCAGCAACTAATTTTGTAATTCTTATTCTAAATTCTTGTTCAGTTATGTTGCTTATATCTGTTTTGAGACGTTCTTTAGCTGTCATTTCTTCTTGGAGTTTCTTTGGAGGAGAATTCTTCCGTTTTGTCCTTTTAGTTAACTTTCTATCTCTTGTTAGTTTTAAAAGCTTGTTATGCACTCTGCACCTGTGAGTACTGCTGTATTAAAGAAAGCTCTTTTACTTTCCAGTGCCTGTCTGTTCAGGAAGTGTTGTTCGAATGATATGTCTTGGTCTCTCTTGTTGAGACTTTGGTTATTTTATTTCCCTAGTTGTAGTGGTATTTGGGACTCTCTACCATGTGTACTTTGGCTTGTTTCTTGAGGTAGCCCTTCTCCATCTTCTCTTGAAAGTAAGCTTCAAGGAGAAGACACTGCAGGCAGATAACCAAAGGGACATTCTCAGCCAAGGTTCCTGGATTCCTGTGCTTAGAAAGCACAGATAGTTTCTTCAACAAATGGTGCTGGAACTATTGGCATTTGTATACAAAATCTAGACACAGACCCTACACCCTTCACAACAGTTGGCTTAAAGTGAATCACAGAACTAAATGTAAAACACAAAACTATAAAACTCCTAGAAGATAATAGAAAAAAACCCTAGATGTCTTTGTATACTTTGATGACTCTTTAGATACCACACCAAAGCATCATCCATGAAAAAGGAAAAAATGGATGGTAAGAAAAATACTTATTATACACAGACTTTGTTTTATTTATCTTACTTGTAATAATCCTATAATTCATAACAGTCTTTAAAAAATCACAAATTAAGAGAAGACTAAATTGGATACAAGTAAAATGGTTGCACTACCTCAGTAGGTAGGAGGTAGTTGAGAAAGGATTTTTTTTTTATTCCTGTTGGGTGGTTCCACGTCTTTTGCTTTTAGCATTACACCAGTGAGCTTACTCACCATGTAGAAACAGTGACACTGGTTGGCTCAAGAATTAGGAGTTTTGACAGAGCTAGGAGTGATAGATTAGGGGTACTTGTAGCTATATCTCAAGAACCTACAAACCACTCCACAAATACAAAAGCCAGTCTTTGAAATCTAATATGTTCAGCTTCTGTCAAATAAGAACTTTCTGACTCTTACTTTCCTTGCCTTTCCCTGTGCCAATATTAGAGGGGCCAGATTCAGTCCAGTGAAGCAGGATGAAGAAATAGAAGAGTAAGATGAAGTTTCCAACCCAGCTCTGCCCCCTTAGTTAAAAAAGGGAGAAATTTAAATCAGATGATAGACTTTTGTTATGTTAGACAGGATTTTTTGTTCCCTAGAAGTTATTAGAAAAACTGTAGGTTTTAGCAAAGGTGGCATCTAGGGGTGGAGAAGATCAGGTTGAGGGGTTAATAGAAAAATTAAGTTTGTCCAATTTTTTTGAGACAAAAAGAGCAATTTAGCTCTTTCACTAGATTGCTGCATTCATAGCAATAGAACTCTGTTGCAGAAATCTGAAAAATTAGAATACACCTTGAATCAGAGATTTCATGTAGTTTAGATAGCATACAAATTATTTCATAATGAAGAAAAAAATCCAAGATTTCAATTTCCTCCAGTTCTAAAAGTCTCTGCTAATTTCTCACCATATTCTTATGTGCAATGTTTCCTTTTTGGTGGGAGCTTCTTTGGCTGACTGCTATCTGTGAAATGCCCTTTACTTTGTGTTCCCTATTGTCTGTTCTGTGATTTTATAGAAGATTTTATAGAGGTAAATCTAATAAATGTTAAGAGAAAATTTAGAGTTGAGGTCAAACGTTTCTCCCTTTTTTAAAAAGCAGGGCTTTCCAAAAATATATTCAATAATGTTTTCAGCTTTCCTCCTTGAATTGTTTTGTAGCTAAAAGCTGGGTAACACACTGATTGCTTTTCTCTAAAACAGCATTGCCCAACAGAATTCATGCTATTACTGAAATGTTCCATATTTGTGCTATCTGAAATGGTCACCACTGGTCACATGGCTATGGGGTACTAAAATATGGCTTGTGTGACTGAGGAACTAAAGATTTAACTTTCATTTAATTTTAAATTAAACTAAATTAAATGTAAATTTAAATAGCCACATGTAGTGTCTAACATATTGGATAGCACAACTCTAAAAAATACATTTAAGATTCAATAAACCCCTGGCTCCCACAAAACCCCTCACAGACTTTTCATTTTATTGCACTTATTCATTTCATTTTCAAGTCTATTACAGATAATAGAGTTCTTTCTTTTTCTCAAAGGTAAACAGATAAGCAAGCTTCAGCTCAGGAAGAAATGCTTTTGTAAAACCTTAATATTTCAGACTAAAGTGTCCATTTGTCTTCAGTTATATCTGGCTTTGAAATGTTGCTGCCGTTAGCACTAACCGAAGCCTCAACTTCCATGCTTTGGAGATGGTATTGATGAACATTAGCAGTGTGCGTGGTACACAGTGCCAAGCAAACAGTCATATACATTGAGCTCTGTGCTTAACAATTATGCCTCGGGATCCCTGCAGATTCCTTGAGTATCCTTTTAAAGACTACTGTTTTAAGAGAGGAACAGATGCATCTTTCCATATAGAGCAATCAGCAAAGTTCAGGAGATGTAGGGCCAGACTATATTCATACTTTTTTTTCACAGTGCCGAGTACTTTGGTGATACTTAAACCAGTCTTTTCAACAACTGGCATCTCTCTCTCTTTTTCAGTTGGTGTCTCTCTTTTTCTATTTTGGCTGTTGGAGATCAGAAACTATTGAGTTTCATGTGAGTGAATTTCTTTCATTGTTTATAGTCCTTTTTAATGCAGTGTGTTAAGTTGTACTAGTATTTTTATCTTAAAACCTGATTTTCAGAAGACTCTACTTTTATGAAGAAAGCATTTTTTCTTCTTAATCTTTTGAGAACAAGACAATGATTTTTAAATTAAAATAAGTACTTTGGCTCACAGTATTGTTTTCCTTTCATAAAGTGATACGTATCTTGTACCAGGGATAGGAGGATGAGAAAAAATGTCTATGTATGCACATATAACTTATTACATATATTTCACCCTCCCCCCCCAACAAACACACAAATCAATTCTCCTCAGTAAGTGGAAGCAACAGCTTCATTCAAATGCACTGTATATTTATTTGCATGTGTAAATATATAATATGGACTTGTAGTTTTACTTTATAAGTATCATAAAATTGGACAAAGCACTTTAGGTGACAGAGAACTGAACCTCATTAAAATGTATTCAGTCTTAGTATATATTTTCTTAGAGGCCATATATTAAATTTCCCCCCAAATACGAAGTCTCCTTGATAGTAGTTTGTTTTTAATTCATCACTTGGACATTTCCACCAATAGGAAGCTCAGTACTTCACCAGGTAAGCCATTCAATCATCATTTTTCTAAAAACAGTAGTTTTTAGAATATGAGAGTTCGGCTTTCCTCTCTATAGCATCTATTAATTGGTTTTATTTAAAAAAACCTTTTTGAGTATAGTTAGCACACAATATCACACTAGTTCTGGTATACCACATTGTGATTTAACTTCTCTATGTTATGCTATGCTCACCATAAGCGTGACTACCATGTGTTACCATACAGTGTTTTTACAGTATCATTGACCATATCCCTCATGCTATGCCTTTTATTCCCATGACTTATTCATTCCATAACTTGAAGCTTGTATCTCTCACTCGCCTTCATCCATTTTGCCCTTCCTCCCACCTCTTCACCTCTGGCAACATCAGTTTTTTCTCTGTATTTATGGGTCTTATTCTGCTTTTGGTTTGTCTGTTTATGCACTTGTCATTTATTGACTCTATTTTTGACCATTTTGACAAGTGTAAAAGATATCCATATAAAATATCAAAAAATCTATGTCCATGTGGAAGGACAAGCAAATATCAAACAAATGGTAATAGAAATATTCTATTAGTTTGATTAACATAAAGTTCTACAATTCTTAGTGACCAAAATGTCAGTGGACAGTATAAATGAAGGTTATACCTTGCACTAAGTAAAATTCCATTTGTGAAAATCTTAATTTGCAATATGAATAAAATGGAGTATGGTTATCAATTTTTATAATAATTTTTCCATCTATACATGGGTTCATTACAAGCTTTTTAAAAAGTAGTTAGTTATTTTAGTGCATTAAAATGTAAATCAATTTATAGAAACTCAATTCACAATTTTCCTCATGAATTAAGTGATTAATTTACTTTACATCAAATGTTCTCTAATGGATATAAGTGAGAAAAAATAACTTCTCATTCTGTGTTGCATCTTGAGGCATAGAGAGTTTTTCTGAAAGGCACTCTTAATTAAAGACATGCAATAATAGCTGATGTCTGTATCAAAATCAATATATGTAAAACTATGCCAAAACTATTTATATGCATTGGTTTGATTATGACTTCTTAATATCTTTTTTAAAATTCATAGAGATGCTATTTATCTTAAAGATCTAGAAAATATCTGAATGAGCAAATCCATATGACAGCATCCACTTAAATTATATATGTATTTCTTTTTAATAGTTCTTCCTGCCAGGAGGAAATTGTTGCACATGTTTGTTTAAAAACTGTACTAAGAAACTTATTTTGCCAAGGTTAAAGAGTACAGGATCCATATACAGAAATCAATCGTCTTTCTATACAGTGGCAGCAAACAAGCCAAAAATGAAATTAAGAAAACAAATCCTTGGGGAGCCTGGATGGCTCAGTCAGTTGGGCATCCAACCTTTGCTCAGGTCATGATCTCATGGTTGGTGGGTTCACGCCCCATGTCAGTCTCTGTACTGACAGCTCAGAGCCTGGAGCCTGTTTCAGATTCTGTGTCTCCCTCTCTCTCTGGCCCTCCCCTGCTCATTCTCTGTCTCTCTCTGTCTTAAAATAAATAAATGTTAAAAAAAATTAAAAGAAAAAAAGAAAACAAATCAATTGGGGCACCTGGGTGGTTCAGTCAGTTAAGCACCCGACTTCCATTCAGGTTATGATCTCATGATTTGTGGGTTCCAGCCCCACATCAGGCTGTGTGCTGGTAGCTCAGAGTCTGGAGTCTGTTTCAGATTCTGTGTCTTCCTCTCTCTCTGCCCCTTCCCTGCTTGTGCTCTGTGTGTATCGCCCTCTCTCTAAAAAAAAAAGTAAAAATTAAACATTTTTTTTAAAAAAAAGAAAACAAACTCATTTACAATAGTATCTAAAAGAATAAAATACTTATAAAAGGTAAAGGAAAACAGCATTTTGTTTAAATGCAGGAAGAAGATGCACGAAGAAGATGCAGTCTCCCATCAGAAGGGTCTTAGTAGAGAATATTGTTGAAAACAGGCAAAAAAAATATTAATAAACATTATAACAAAACTCCATTATATAGTAATAATGTTTCTATTTAGAGAGGAATAAGAAGGAGTGTAAACAGAGTAGAGAAAAGAGTTTTTTCATGATTGGAGGACAAGTGGCCGTGTGTGTGGAGTATGAGTCATTCCAGTTGATCTTCTGGCATCCTTCTGACATTAGAAGGGAAAGGGAAGACAAGGAGCAAGTATGAGAACTAAAGAAGCTTCTACTATGTGTAGAAATTTGCAGCTTTTCATAAAATCATAGCTTTGGACTAAATAGTGAGAAATTGTTAGTAAACTGAGTATAAGATTTTTGTTAGGGTTCAGTGAAATAAATCAAGCATTAAATTAAGTGATAATTATAAGCAAATGTACCTTGTGACAAATCTTATCCATAGAGAACATTCTTTTCTTATATCTTGCCACACATTGTTTCTTTTATTTTCCTACAGTATTTAATTATTTTATGTTATCATTTTAGAGACTTATAGAAAAAGCCATGTTGACTGAATCAGAGTTCTTATCTCCCACAATTTTCTTTGCCTTGAAGCACTGAAACTGCCTGTGTATAGTACTGTTCACTCGGAAAGGCTTCTAGCTTATTACAGGGTGGTAAGGGTAAGGGGTTGGGAAGGAGTAGGTGGAAGTACAGAGTTTAGATAAACTCCACAGATGTATTCTCTACCAATCTATGTCCCCACTAACTGCTTATTTTATGAGGCATACATTTCCAAAGTGTTTGGGGATCTCTTGGCAAATTTCTCCTTGGTTGCAAATTAAGTTTTGTTCCTTAGTTGCAAATTAGTTTTTGAGGTTAATTTTTCAGTACCTGAAGCAGTGACTTGATTGATGGAAGGTTGACCAGGTCAGAAATAGATTCAGATGGGGCCTTGTTAGCTTTTTTCTTTTATTTTCTGTTCTTTCAGATGAAATGTAAAGAAACCACGGACAGAATTTCAGATATTGGGATTTCTGCTAACCATTGCTTTAATGAGATGGCTTTCATAAGAATGTAAACAAAGCATGTTTGATCCGTATCCTATTTGGAGGGCGTCTTTAACATAAGGAAGCCAAATGACTCCATTAGAAGCCTAAATTTTCACTTTCTCCTTTCTGGTGTTCTAAGAAAGTGAGAAAAACAGAAGTGGGTCTGTAAAATACTTCTATTGAAAACCTAGTTCAAAAATAGAAGTATTTCCAAATAATATAAAAAACATATTCATAAACATTACAACAATATTAAAACATTATTTTATGTTAAACAATAATGTAAGCAGAAATTTTTCTTGGTTTAAGTTCACATATGTTAATGAATTTAAAATTTTTGGCACTTTCATTGGACTCCAATATAGTATTATTAACTGTAGTCATATGCTTTATATTACACCTCCAGGACTTATTTATTATATAACTGGAAGTTTGCACTTAAGACAGCCTTCACCCATTTTGCCCTTTCCCACCACCCCACCTCTGGTAACCACCACTGTTGAATATTTTGGTAAAAGATTTCTGGCAAGTTTTTATTTATTTATTTATTTATTTATTTATTTATTTTGAGAGAGAGAGCAAACCTTCATGCATGCATGAAGGAGAGAGAGAGAGGGAAAGAGAGAATCCAAAGCAGGCTCTGCATTGTCAGCACAGAGCCTACTTGTGGGGGTGGTGGCTTGAACTCAAGGTCAATGAGAACATGACCTAAGCCAAAATCAAGAGTTAGATGCTTAACTAACTGAGCCACCCAGGCGACCCAGATTTCTGATAAGTTTTAAACAAATCATAATGAAAAGTTAGTAGTTTCTTTCTTAAGGAAATGCTATTGTAGGAAGTTTCAGATAATTTGCAATGAAGTTGTTTTCTCAAAGGCTTAAACATTTTAGAAGTTTGACTCATGATACTATTAAAGAGAGAAAGCACATACTGCAATATGTAAATATATCTTTTATTTTTCTATTCAATGTGAGATTTTTTACAAAAATATTATAGTTCAGTTACTCAAATTGTGTAATTATAAAATTATTTTCAAAATTGGACAACTATAGCCTTTGATATAATTGTGACTTTGTGTGAAATGACTAAATTCTAAGTATATCTTTGCTCAATGTATCTCTTAATAAAAACATCAATAAGAGAGAGGGAAAGTATTACAGAGCCTACAGAAATTTAAAGGACAAGAATAAAATATTATAGGCATCTTTAATCCAATAAATTCCACAACTCAGATGGAATAGACCAATTTCTTTTTTGTCAAAAAGTTGTTTTTGAGTATAGTTGATACACAGTGTTGCATTAGTTTCAGGTGTGCAACATAGCAATTCAACAGCTCTATATGTTATGCTGTACTCATGACAAGTGGAGCTTCCATCTCTCACCATTCAATGCTATTACAGTACCATTGACTAATGACTATATCACCTGTGCTGTACCTTTTATTCCTATGATTTATTCATTCCGTAACTGGAAGACTGTATCTTCCTCTCACCTTTACCTATTTTGCCCATTCTCCCACCCATTCGCCTCTGGCATTTATAGGTTCAGTTATGTTTTTTGTTCTTTTATTCATTTGTTTTGTCTTTTAGATTCCACATATAAGTGATACCATGCAGCATTTGCCTTTTTCTGTCCAACTTAATTCCCTTAGCATAATACCCTCTAAGGTAAATACTCAAGGTCCATCCCTGTTTTTATTTTTTTCTTTTGTGGTTGAGTAATATTCCAGTGTGTGTGTCTGTGAGTGAGATATATCACGTCTTCTTTATTCATTAATCTATTGATGGATACTTAGGTTGCTTCCAAATTTTGCCTATTGTAAATAATGCTGCGATCAACATGGGGTGCATATATCTTTTTGAATTAGTGTTTTCATTTTCTTTGGGTAAATACCCAGTAGTGGGATTATTGAATCATATGCTATTTCTGTTTCTAATTTTTGGGGAACCTTCAAAATATTTGAATGTACACTTCACAAAATATGCTGAGCATAATTAGTCACTAGGATAATGCAAATTCAAACCACAACAAGTTATAACTAAATAGTTTCTGCAATGATAAGAGGATTTTTAAAGTTTATTTATTTGGGGGGCATGTGCAAGTGGGGAAGAGGCAGAGAGAGAGAGAGAGAGAGAGAGAGAGAATCCCAAGTAGGCTCCACACTTTAGTACAGAGTCCAATACAAGGCTCAATTTTATGAACCATAAGATCATGACCTGAGCCAAAATTGAGAGTCAGGTGCTTAACCAATTGAGTCCCCCAGGAGCCCTTTGATAAAAGGAATTTTTTATGTGTTGGCAAAGATGTAGAGCAATTAAAAGTCATGCTCATTGCCTGTGGGAGTATAAAAATGTATTATCTTGGAAAACATTTTGTCAGATTCTTGTAAACTGAAACTTAACATACGACTGAGAAATTCCACTCCTAAGTATTTAACCAACAGAAAAGAAAATATGTCCACACAATGATCATGGCACCTTGACTCATAATAACCCCAAATAGAAAACCCTCAAAGGTCAACAGGTCAGGAGCTAAACTATCCACACAATTGAATAGTACCCTGTAACAAAAAGAACAAACTAATGATAATGTCCAATTATGTCAGGAAAAATTCAGATGCAGCATATATATTTCATAATTCTCCCTATATTAAATCTTAGAATAGATAAAACTAATTTGTAGTAACAGCAGATCAGTGTTTTCCTGGGGCCATGGTGTTGAACATCAAAGGTTAATAGCAAATGGTTTGGGACGATGGAAATGTTCTATATCTTCATTATGGCCATGGTGGTTACCTAAATGTATGCATGTGTCACAGTTCATTATCACTACAATTAAAATGGGTGAATTTTATCATATTTAAATTATACTTCAGTAAAGTTTATTAAAAACAAGGTCAAATGTTTCATCTTTGACAGAAAAAACTTATAAAAACTTTATTTTGATTTCATCATTTGGATGAAATTATTAATTTAAATAATGAAATAATTAACTAATTATCAAACCATTATTAGAATTGATTTTATGTTTATAGAATATGATATCACTAATATATAACAGGTACCATTTAACTATTTACCAAGTTGTGCACTTAATGGAGCCTGCCCACTTATCAGCTATCATTTCACATTTCATAGGTTTACAAAAATAAGCAAAATTAGCTTATAAACATAATCCTTTGACCTTAATGAGACATTATGCTAGATAGAACATTAACATAAGAGCTGTACATGTTAAACTATTGTCTTTGAGCAATTTTTCTTAAAATTGAGATTAACTTCTGAAGTAAGTGCTGATGATATAAGCAGATTCTGACATCTGGTTTTCAAGGAGTCAATGAAATCACTATGGCTCCAAATGTAGATGGTAAACACTGACAAACACATTACAAGTTACATGTGTATCATCAATTTTCTTGAGAAACAGTTTTCAGTGCTTACTTTTAAAAATAAACATGCACTTATTCTCTTTTTTAGCTCGTTTATTAATAGTTTATTGAAAAAAAAAAAAACTAAGAAGCATTACCCAACAATAAGATAAATAGGTATGCAATGAACTTCCAACCCACTGTGGTTGCAGTGTTCAGACTGCTCTTTATATAGCAGAACAGCTCAGCCTCTGTTTCCTGCACATATTTCACGTACACTTAGCCTGTAAATTCCCACATTTCCCATAGATTCTGCTGTATGGCAGTGAGGGACCTTCTTGAATTTCTCCAGGTGAAATCCAGGGCCTGTTTAAATGGCCTGTGACAAGCACATTTACACAGGCTCCTGCTCTTTGAAGAGCCCCAAGCTGGTTAAAAATTCTGCTGTTGCCCTCTTGATATTCTTAATAATTTTATCTTTGAAATTGGGTTTTGTAAGTGAGATCTGAGGGGAAAATGAAAAATGTGCATGAGCAGAGGAGTGATAAAAAACAAAATGAGATTAAAGAAAATAAAAGCAACACATTTCTAAATGGGGCAGAAAATTCTGATGTGATTTTCCTCCTAATCCTGACTGCTAGTGGCTTTTATTTCCATAGACAGAGACATAGTTTAAGTTTTAATTCTCATGTTGCTGGTTTTCCTAGATTCTTAAGTGCCCCCACTGTTTTGGGGGTAGAGCCGTTCTCAGAATTGTAAGCAGAGTTTTTACATTTTATAGGCCACCCATCATTCAGTCCATGCAAAGCTTGTCATCTTGGAAACAAACTGACCACTTTTTAGAGAATATTTGTTTGTTCCTAGACATTTACTTTTTTAAGTCAAAATTGATGATTTTAAATTTAAATGTGATAAAACACATTTATTGTTAAAAGAAGAAAAAGAACACAGAAATATATGAGACATAAAAATTGAAAAGCCCATACCCTTACCCCTTTCTACTCCATAATTCTGCTTCTTAGAGGGAGTCACAGCGAATGGTTCCTTATTCATCCTTAGGAATGCATCTCTGTGTGCATGTCTTGTCCTGTCCTGTAACTTGCCATTATACTCTCAGCACTGTATTGCCATTATCCTCCCATATCATATATATAGATGATATATAACACATGAGAGGATATCATATATATAACATGGGAGGACAATGGCAATAAACTGTTTATGATATATATGATATATGTGCTATATATGAAAGATATGATAAATACAATATATATGATAGGTATTTATGCTATATATAGTGTATGGTATATATCTGCTATATTTATTATGAGTATATTACAATTTTTTAAACCAACCCCAAGTTAATTGTTTCTAAATTTTCAAAATTAAAATAATCTTCAATGAACAGATTTTTTTTTTACATTCATTATTTACAATACCCTTGAAGAGCATAAAAAGATATAAAGGACATAGAGATATGAAATGGATACATTTTGTTGTGAATTGTTAGCTACATCATGACACCTGTTTACCATATTTGTGCATCCTATCAAGAACAGTATCTCTCCCTACCTACTAGCTGAGAATTACTGCTTTAGACTAGTGCATTTGATCTGAAAACAAAGGTTCCACTGCATTGTTCTTAATACTAAGGATGATATAATAATAATGATAATGAGTTTGTTTACTTTGGTTGTTGTGAATGCCATGTCTTTAAAAGTTGACCCCTGCCTCCCCCTTTCCTGAATGAGTACCTCAGGACAAAGATCAGAAACTCCCCCGGAGGTCCCCTGTGTTCAATGAGCAGGAGGAAAAGCCTAGATTTCTGCACTTCAGGCTTTCCCACTTTTACTGAGATGTAAGATCATAATGATTGAAGCCTAAGAGGTGTTGTCCTCATGACTCCTGTCCCAACTTCAGATTCCACACACGTTGAAACTCTCATTAAGGTTGCTGTTGTGATACATGCCTGGAGAGAGAGCATTGACAGTTATTTTGATCAACAGGAATTGACAATTTGGATTTTGGCTTTTATGATGGTGTTACCTTAACATTCAGCACAGAATCTTCCAACTGCCATCTGCAATCAGTCATTGGTAGACTCCAAGTCTAGCAGGTAGGTCCTGGCTTTGTGCTTCCTTTGACCATTGTCCTGTCTTCCCTCTCCTCATCTGGAGTTGAGCCATTATCTCTAGCCCCTTATACTAAGAGGTTCAAGAAGGCTTGTTCTGTGTGAAAACTCATTATGCTTTTTCTAGTGTCAATTTGAAATCTCAACTTTGCAATTTTCCCTCCCTCATCTGCACATCAGTCTGGATGCTGATTCCAATTCTGCTGAATAATTCTGTCTTCTTTCTGTCACTTCTTCTGACTTTTTCCTTAGGCTCTCTCTAGGGTTTATCTAGGGTTTATCTCTATGGTAAAATTCCTTGGACTTTTAATTGGTATCAAATAAAAACAAAGCCAGACGTAGGTAAGGATAGAATTTACTGCAAGAGGGAGGAAAGGGGCCTGTATAGTAGGGGAAGGGAAACTATCACAATAGGGAGAATGCTTGAGCTAGGAGCCCCGCAAGCATCTCACAGGTTAGTGAAGAAAAATAGCTTTGCTTCTACAGGAGGGAGTAAACAAGGCAGAAAGAATCAGTTTGGGGAAATGGGATGTGTGAGGATGCTTTTGAAAAGACAGTTGATCAGAGAATGTTCTGCCTTGAAATTAGTGTATTTTCAAAAGAGGCCATTAGAAGGGTTTCTATGCCGACTCAGGCTGAGAGTGGATCAAAAGCCACTAGCTTGGAGGAAGAAAACCTAACCCACATTTGTTTAACAAACATTTTGTTCTGACTTGTCAGTGGAGACCAGTCAGCTAATCATTTATGAGGCAAAGCATGGGAATTTGCAGCACCTATGTCTCTGGCTTTGTCATAGGTAGATGAGAGGGGCCTCTGTGTGTCTCATCTAAGTCATACAGAAGGGTGTCTCTTTGCAGTAAGACATGTTTATGGAACATTAAGGTGAAGGAAATTTTTAACTTTTGTTTTCCAGGATAATAGAATTCAAGCAAAATTCAGCATTGTTATCAGTTTTCTACATTTCTCTTTTCCCTAGCCTGACTTCTTTTCAGAAATGTGCTTTCTGACTCTCTCATGCCTGTACTTTAGATCTACTGTGTTTGCCTTCATCTCTCTCAGCTCCTGTCTTACATACATGTTTTACTTTAAAAATTGTATTGCTATTATTTTTAAGAAATATTTTTAACTTATAAAAGCAAAAATCTAAAAAAATACAGAAGCATATAATAAAAATGAAAATACTACTTTATTTTTAAATGTGTTTCCTTCTCCAAAGTAAACTCCATTTATATCATAATAAAGAATAAAACTAAACTATGAACAGTTATATTGTAATATTGTTCTGTGATGTTAAACACTTTCATTAAGCAAAACATGCATTTGATTGGCTCTCTGAACTCCATGGATAACTAGAAATGAAGGCTTATCTGTATGCAGGTGCCCCTCTGAGGTTTAAGACTTTGCCTCCTACCATGTTTAGGCTTTGCTTTCCTTTCAGCTGGCTTCATTTTGCCCAATAATGAAATGAATAAGATAGTCATTAGCAGTCCAAATCTTGCTTGATGAAAAACTCTAGATATTTTTCTCCAATTAAATTCTGGACTTTGATCTGATTGTCCCCAGCTAAGCCATGTTTTGCTCCTTGAACCCAGATACTGTTCATCTGACTGTCAAGATGTCTTTCAAGAGTTCAAGAGTAGGTTGGGCTCCCTTGAAGCCATACCAGCTGAGCGTTCCAGAGATGGTTTTCTAAGTGAGAACTGAGGGCAATATTTATTACCTGGGGATGTTTGGACATGAAGTGAGATAATATCTGTATAGATTGACTTGTTTATGTCTTTACTAAAAGACAAAATGGACATTTGCTGAAATATGTATGACAGTACCTAATTGATTATAGTGCAGTTATTATGCCCTTGAACAGGGCTAGATAATAAATGCCTTAAAGGAAGAAATTATATTTTACATATTTTGTATCCTCAGTTTACTTAGCTCAGAGCTGGTGTTTAGTGCTTAGTGAATATCAAAAGGAAAGAAAGAGAGAAAGAGAGAAAGAGAGAAAGAGAGAGAGAGAGAGAGAGAGAGAAAGAGAGAGAGAAAGAGAGAGAGAGAGAAGGAAGGAAGGAAGGAAGGAAGGAAGGAATGAAGGAAGGAAGGAAGGAAGGAAACTCCCGAAGTAACTTCTTATGAATTACAAAACGAGACAGAGTTAGGTATGACTGTATTCATTTTGGCGTTGTAGTTCTGCCTTTGATACAATAGGATGTAGAATGATTTCCTCACAAGAAATCCATTTGGCACTTGAATTAAAAGAGGTGTTTAGAAACACACATGTATCGCTATCTTTCATATCTGCGTGAAATCACACAACTGAGTTTTAGCTTCTAACGCTGGACAATTTATTGTAATTTTACCTATAATCCTATAATTATGTTTTGATATCAGCATTTATCACATGTTGTAAATGAATCTATTATATTCACAGGGATTCCTTAAAGTGCAGGCATAAAACCTATCATGAAGCCCTAGGAAACATGGCCTCAAAAAGTACTTTCCATTGTCTCAACTCCTTGGAATGAGATCTGAAAAACGTCTTAAGATTTTGATCTAGATGTATGTGTTTGTACACTCATCTGACTTATTTTGTCATTAACTCTTCTTTCTTGGACCTGTTGTGCTCTCTTCATGATTCTCCTGTTTGAATATAAGATGGAAGTTTCAGCAGACAGGCTTTCCTCAGTCTGTAGGGATATGTGTTTAACGCTATTGTGTCCTGAAGGGAGATACATGGACCTTTATTAACAAATTAGACCTTACGTTAAACTAGTTTAGATTTAAGAGAAAGTGTCTTTTCATTTGATTGGAAGCAATTTAAATGGGTGAAACAAAATATTTAAGTTCAGCATTTGTCTTTTGCTCATTGAAACATTTCTGCATCTAATAAATTCAAGTTAAAAAAAAGCCATGTTCTCTAAGAACCAGAAATAGGACATTTAGTTGCCTTTTAGAGAATATTGACATATCTATAAAAATTATTACAGAGTTTAGTGGGGTTAAATTATGTATTAAAAGATGAAAATATAAATCCTGGATCTGTATCAAATCCTGGTGTCAGATCACTGAAGTTCATCAGGTTGGAATTGGTTTTCAGAGAATATTATACACATGGGAGTGGCTATCGCTTTATATATCAGATTTATGAGGCTGTATAGTAACTGGTAAAATATATTGCTTAATTACATTCCTGAAGATAAATCTGAAGTAAAAAACCTGAATTGCTTGCCCAATCTACAAAAAACAATTCAAACAACAAATTCCTCAAATTCCAAAAACATTTAATATAGCATTAACTTAAAATAGTGAAAAATGAGAACAATGTCAATAGTCAAAATTGGGACAGAGGTAAAATCTTATGTAGTCACTAGGAGAATGTCTACTTAGATATTTGTAATGAGCTAGAGGAAAGGCTTACATTGCAGTTTTAGATGTGAAAAACAGTCACAATTTTAATATACAGAAGAGCTGAACTAACTAAGGCATATGTAGAGAAAATAGATTAGAAGGAAATTCGCCAACATTTATCAGTTATTATGCCTGGTGGTTTCAATATTTTTCATTCTAACTTTATGTACTTGATTTGTTCTACAATGGACAAGTGTTAACTTTTATCATCAGAAAAAAAATTGAAATAAAGTTGTGTATTAAACAGCTTAGTTTAATAGGGATGACAATTCATACTTTCCCAGCGGTCACTGGTGATAGCCTCTTGATGTGGTGTCTTCCTGTCTGAAAGTATTTCTTGTGTGCTTTAAACCTTTTGATCCCATTCACTATGAAAGCAGCATGACCTTGCAAGCCTGGGGTTTGCAGCTTTCTTAGATGAATGATTTTCAGACGTGATTTTTTTTTTTAATCAGGTGAATTTTGTAAAATGCTATTTTCCCTTTGTATCCAGAAATATATTTGTGCTAAAGGTTTAACCACAAGCCAAGTATGAAGTAATTTGGTTTGGCGGTTACTAAGCTATTGATAAATGTCTTACATTATTAAGTTGAATTTGCTTTTTAGTTTCATTCTGAAAATGGCCTAACTGTTCCTGGAAAAGCGAACTTCATCTCTAGCTGAGATTGAGATCATGTATACTGCGGCAAAATTGTAGTATACCCAACTACTTTCAAAGAGAATTTGGTACAGAATTACTGAATATATTACTAAGCTGCCTTTTGGAAAGTCCTCTCTCTCCCTGTATATATATACTTTATATACTTACCTAATGAATCTCTATTACATAATAATCACTATTTCAGTCTTAAAACTTTGAGACATTTCTTCATTCATGCATACAACAGACATGGTAGGAGTACCTGCTATGAGAGAGAAGCTGTGGCAGGCACTAGATCCAATATTCCAACGTGTTTAGGTCAAATTAAGGTTCTAATCCATTAGGTGAAAAAGCAAAATGCAAATGAAATACATATTTTGATCATATTGATGCAAATGTATTTAGCTATACGAGGGCAGGGATTTTTGTCTTTGTTTTCTCCTAGCACCCAGAACAGTTGCTGGTAAATAGCAAATGTTTAGTAAGTATTTGTTACATAGATGAATAAGCGAGTGCACTGATATGGTGCTCTGAGGGCCATATGGATGACAAGAAGACACTTTGTCAAAAGACCTAAGAATTGGAGATGGGCAAGATGCAGTTGAGAGAGTTACCACTGACTGGCATGTATCCTCAAGGAGGGAGAGCAGGACTGCCTCTGTCTATGCTGCTGTAGTTTGTTCTCTCCCTGCTTTCCCTCAGTGCACTCTCCCCCATATATTCCGGCTTTGCCTGTTGCAGAGGCCTTTCTCCACTAGTGTGGAGAATTCATTCCACAACTGTATACACAAACGTCATACAAAGGGATGCTGTTGCTTGCTCTTGGTCCCTCCAGAAACTTAATGTGAAAACTTATGATTCCCATGTCTGCTTGCTCACCGTCATCTTTGGGAATTAGACAGAACTAGTTTTTTCTCTCTTTCTTTTTTTTTTAAATTAGGTCTTAAGTTTCTAAACAAACTGGAAGACAAAGGAGCCTTTTGATTAATTAAAAACAATGGCATCCAGCAATCCCACTGTCTGGTATTTACCCAAGGGAAATAGAATCATGTTTCCACCAAAAAAATTTTTAAAGGATATTCATAGCAGCTTTATTCATAATAGTCAAACATGAAAACAATCCAAATGTCCTGCAAGAGGAGAATGGATAAGAAAATTGAAGCAAATTCATACATTAGAATATTACACATCAGTAAACAGAAATGAACTGACACATATATGGAGCAACAAAGTATTTTTTAAAAACATCTGGTAGGCAAAAATCTCTAATGCATATGTTTATGGTATTTGCAACAAAATTATTTCGTTTGTATGGAGTTCAAGAATGGGTAAAAATAATGTATGGTGATAGAAATCAGTACATTATTGTCTGAGGATGGAAAGGGAGGAAAGAAAGGACTAGAAATGGGCATGTGTAAATTTTCAGGAGCTAGTGATGTTCTATGTCTTGTTTGGGGTGCCACAGGTATATATAACTGCCAACATTTATTGAAATAAACAGTTAAGATCTGTGTATTTTATTTTATGTAAGTTACATCTTAATTTTATTAAACTTTATTTCTTTTTAGAAAGACAGAGAGAGTGCAAGTAGGGGAAGGGCAGAGAGAGGGAGAGAGAACCCCAAGCAGACTCTGTACAGTCAGTGCAGAGCCAAGAGTCTGATGCGGGGCTCAGTCTCACAAACCATGAGACAGTGACCTGAGCCAAAATCAAAAGTTGGATGCTTCACTGACTGAGCCACCCAGGCACCCCATTTTTACCTTACTTAAAAAATAAAAAAAGTAAACTACTTTGAGAATTAAAATATAAGACAATTCAGCACAAGTAATAAGTATCTACTAAGTACCTGTATCTCAGCAACTGTTCAAGGAACTAGATATATAAACATGTATGAGAAAGAGTACTTTCCCTGATGAATTCACAGTCTAGGAAGGAGAACAGATGTGGAAAAACAGACATTGACACGTATTTTATTCAGACAAAACTTTTCAGAAGTATATTTCCAGAATATACCTAAGCATGAACTGGATTGAATTTTAGAATCATATAATATACTAATTACCTTAGGTACAGACTGTTGTGTGAAAAATATTCAGTCTACCAAATCTTATGGTTAGGCTGTGATAGACAGCCTCCATCATGGCCCTCAACTGTATACCTATCATTGTGGTGACCCCTTCTACAATTTACTACATTTGACCTCTGTGACCAATAGCTTATGGCAGAGGTGAGGGCAAGTCATTTCCAATACGAGGATATAAAAGGCTATGGCTTCTGTATATGGTACTTGCTCCCACCTCTCTCTCATAAGTTACTTTGCCGAAAGCCAGTTGACATGTGAGAATGTGTACTCAGGGAGCCATGGAGAGGCCTGTGGAGTGAAATGGAGTTCCGTGACCAATAGTGAGAAAGTAGAGCCTTCCTAGAACCGTATGAATTACCTTGAAAGCACATCTCCCCTCATCAGGTCTTCAGATGACATTGGCTGCCTTTTTGACTATATCTCCTTAGGGACGTTGAACCAGACCACCTAGTAGTTAAGCCACTCCTGAATTCCTAACCCGCAAAAATTACAAAATAGTAAGTAATTATTGTTTTAAGCTGCTAAATTTGGTGGTAATTTGTTATATAGCAATAAATAACCAACACATATGATCTTCCTAAAATGTAGAAGATGAGTACATGGGTTAGTGAATCATTTCTGATTATAAACTAGTCACCTCAGCTTTTCAGTTTCACTAAAATATTAATTACCTAATGACTGTTTGGGAACAAGAAGATTTCTGAAAACTTTGGTGACTTTCATCCCCAATTTATATCCAGAGAACAGTTTACTTACTCAAAAAATCTAGTTTTGGATAAAAATTTATGGTATATATCAATCTAGCTACCAACTAAAACATGCAAAATCATAATTTAATAAAATTTAATTGCTTCTCAAGTATGAAAGGTCAATTTTGTATTATTGAATTTATTAATGAAAAAGCAAATGAAAATTAAAATGAATTCAAATTAATATTCACAAGTAATCTTCACTTTGAACTTCAAAATATATAATATAGTTCGGAGTCATTATAGCTTAGAGACCACAACTTAATTGAAAAATTTTGCAGGGATGATTTGGGCTGATTTTTAAATTAAGGCAACAGAATATGAAATTTTAGAGTAATTGAGATTATTGCCCTGCCATTTTGAGATGACCAGCCTTTATTCCTTCTTAAATCTTTAGATTTTAAAATTATACCACCCATGACAGATACTATTAAACTTAGTCTGAACTCATTTCTGCATTAAGAAAACAGATCTTGGTGGCTGTCACTGGAAAAGTGTTATATATCTTGAAGCATAAAAAGACCCCCTTTTCTCTCCAGCTAAGTAGAAACTAAGCAGGATGTAAATCCTTGTGGAAGAATTCCTATCAGATCTTCCCACTAGGGTTAGGAAAGCTAAAGAAAAGATTGTGAAGAATTGAGTAGGTAATGAGATCATTTCTTATTTCTGAGAGGTTGAAAGTGAGGGATGATAGAGAGCTCTGAGATAAGGCGAAGTTTGGTGTTATTCCTCATTTAGTTTCAGACTGGTAGTTCTTAAACTTTGGTATGCATCTGAATCTTAGGAAGGGCTGGTTAAGACACAGATTGCTAGTCTCATTCTTAGAGATTCAGATTTAGCATTCCTGTGTGTGGCATAGAATTAGTTCCATGGAGATTCTGTTGCTTTAGATCCAGAGGTCCCATTTAAAACCACTAATAAATTGTATTATTTTTGTCTTTAGGGGAGTTCTTTTTGTGTTGGTAGGGTGGAGAGCAGGGAGTTATTTATTGGACACTCTGGTAGTTTGGTAGAACCTTACAGATGAATTTTGGCCAATGGAATGTGAATACAATCTTAAATGCCATCTCCAGGTCCCATCCCTAAAATGTCCCATGATCCTCCATATTCTTGTAACTCTTTCGGCAGCTGAATGCAAAAGATTAAGAAGAGGCTTTAGACAAAACCTTCCATGACATATTCTGCTAATTATTCTCCTTTTAAGAAGACTATGGAACCTAAAGTGCCCACTGTGAATGGTATCATATTATGATGGAGAAAAGATAGGATAAAATTTCCCAGAGAGGGAAAATATAGGAGCTGAGGTCCTGAGTGGGGAAAAACACATTTTGGAGCAATGCTAGGAGCATCTGACCACAGCAAACCCCCTTAGGCGTAAGGTTCCTCTTAAGAGTGTAACAGACACCACCTACTCCCCCTCAGGTTCCTCTGAGGAATTTGACAAAAGACCTGACTAAAAATAAGTAGTAGACTTTAAAATATATGACCCACAAGGAGTGGTATGGCCATAGACCACCCATTATACAATGGAAACAGTGTGTCACTGGTTTTATCACTTATCCTTTTGACCCAAAACACAGGTGGCTTAACAGAACAGTAGAAGTAGATACATAGTTACAAAGCTGAGTGGGTGACAACACTTGTGGATTTGAGGAACTGTCATACATGATGCAATATATGCTTTAAACCTTAACATGCAGAATGTTATTTCTTGCATAGTCAGCATGCCAGAGTCTAGGAACCAAGGGTTTCAAGTAGAGTAGATTTATTCACTCTCTTCCCAAATGATCCTCTCTAAATTTATTCTTTCTCTTTCTGAATCTTTTTGGTCCTGTTGGCATGAAAACTCTTCTTTCCTAAGAAGGGAATGATCACACCAGAAGACTAAAACAGGGTTCCAATTAATCGGAACTAGAGATTGCCATGTGTTACCTTTGGCCTCTGCCACTAAACCAAAATGCAAATAAACAAGTTGCTCTCCTGCTGCAGTGACTGATCCTAGTTATCAAGGTGAAACAGGATTGCTGCTACACAATTGTGGTAAAGAAGACTGGAGCCCAGAGAATTTCCTTTAGGTACCTCTTGGTATTTCCCTGGTAAGCAAAATGGTAAGAGTTAATGGATGGCTATGGTAACTTAATAGTCATGGCCAAAAGATACCAGTGAAAGTTTATCTGGTGAGCTTGAGAGCACGGTGTTATACTTGGTGTGATACTTGGGTATATATAAAACAAAAGGGATGGATTAGATGCTTCCTGAATTCACTTTCACCTTTAAGACTGTGCATCTCTTTAACCTCCAAGTGGGAGGCTCCTTTACATTTCAGATTCCATTTCAATGTCATTACATCATGATCGCTGGGATATATGCTTTCTCTTGAAACTCTGTCTTAGTCTTTTATTTTTCTTTAGTCTAGCAATCAATCTCCTACTTCAAATGGGAATTTCAGAGGTAAAAATGCATAGGAAAGGTATGAAGATGAATAAGGATCTTGAGTGTTAAAATTTGAAGTAGATTTACATGGCAAGTCAGAGTTGCACTATCTTATCATTTGAATTGACTTGATTTTGTTTGATAAGTGGTATATTAACAGGCTGTACTATAAATAGATCCTTAGCAGGTTGATTAGATTTAACAATTGTGTTTGGGGTACTCAGTCTTTGCTTGCTGGTTCTCAGATTAACCCAAGAGTTCAAAGTCAATCTGCTTTCTTATTACCTGATTTTTAAGAGATTTCCCCAGTATCTACCAAATAAAATCTCTTTACAAATCTAATATGATTTACCTGTACAAAAAAAGACTTATGTGTCTTTTCCAGCTGATCTGCCTCTAGATAATAACATATTCTTTTCTGGTTCGTATCTGACCTGTCCTAGTTATACTGCCCTTGGCTTTTGAGCTTTTTGTTATCTCAGAGATTTTCTGTTTTCCATCATCATTGATCCCCATTTATGGAGCTGAACTTCCTCCTCACTTATTTTATGTCTGATGACAAAATCCAGGGAGTCCCATCATAGCCCAGAATACTCATGAAATAATTGTGTTTCTAAAATTAAATTTGTGTTATGATTATTTGGCCTGGACCAAAGGGGTGAATTACATGGTAAAGGAGACATAGAATGTAATAGTTGTGCCAAGGGGAGTCCAATTTAGTCTGATCCTCTCATTTTATAGATAAGAATATATGAGGTCCTCAGGATTGCTTAGTGCCTTATTAGTAGCCAGTGTCTAAACATTCTTTCTGATTTTGGTTCAGTGCAAATTCTCCAGCATCATGCTCCTGCTCTGGCATTATTTTTAGGTTATTGAATAATTTTATTCAATAGCCTTTCATATATGCATAGTATTTTATAGCTTTTAAACAACTTAACTTGATAAGTAATACCTATAGTTAAAAGGTAATTATATATTCTTGTCAAACCTTCCACCCTTTTTTAAAGAGCAGGTTTTACTACATTTCCCTTTTCCCTGCATAACTGTTATTAATTAAGATTGTTCTAAGAGACATATATATATATATGTCATATATATATATAGACATATATATATTATATATATATAATTGTCAGGTAGAAAAAGACAGTTTTGTCTTTAGTTTTTTTCTTTTTTACATGTTTTATTTTGTCCCTGCAAGTTTTTTTTAGGATGTCCTAGAACTTTATAATGTACGAACTCAAACAAAGATATTTTCTGAAAATGGTCCATTGTTCATTTACTCCACATCCAGGCAAATTTCAGATTTACTGATTTAAATGATATGAGGGATAGTTGTTGGACCATACATTGGATTCATTTTCTTGGTTTTTGATATCTGAGGAAGCCACCCTCCTAATCTTGTAGCTTGTCCTGCAGTCTTTTGGCAGCCATGTGTCATAGTTGGTTATACAATGTTGAGGGCTTTCAATAATGGGTGAAGTTTCAAAAAGCTCTGGATTGCTCTGGGGCTATGTACAAAAGCCATATCTGGACATGGAAAGTGGAAAATTGAAATGATTTATGTATCTTGATAATTCAAATAAATGTTCTAACATTTACCTCAATTATCTTGAATCTGTAAGAAAATGTGTTATGTTTGAATTAATATGAGAACTGCCTCAGTGTTTTATTCCAATTTACATGTCTAGATATACCTTTGGGGTAATAATAATAGTGACGGCCTCCATTATGTTCCAGGCACTATTAGGTGATTTTCATACATTATTTCTAACCCTCATACCAACCCCACAAACTAAGTATCATTATTCCCATTTTACCCATGAGGAAACTAAGCATGTAGAGGTTATAGGATTTATGAAGAGTTTGAAGTAGTGATTTGCTTTGAAGTAAATTGGCAAAGTGATGAAAGAAAGCAATACATGTTAAATCTCAGGAAATGTATAAATGCTTGCAACATTATTTATCAGTTTGAAAAAACAAGAAGTCTAAAGTCTTTGTGCCTCTGAACTAAAGTCTTTGCTCCTTTTGCATGGCCAAAGTATGATGGTGATTTTGGTCTCTGCATTCCTTTCTTTGTGACTTTGGCTCATTATTTCCATGCTTGTTTTTCTTTTAGTTTTTTAAAGTTTAATTTCATTTTCCAAATCTTCAAGTGCCTAAGTTAAAACTAAAAGACTTAAGAGAAAGAAAAAATGATAGTGTGTTCTGTATAAAACAACATATGTCAAAATACCAAGTTACATCCTTTTAAGGCAACAATTTGCACAACCAAGCTACGTTTGAATGCATTAACTTGCTAGAATTTTGACAGAGGCGGTCTGTGTGCACAAATCCCTCGAATACTGATGGGATTGTGATTATACCCTGAAAAGAGAAAAGCCTGAATACAGATTTTAGAGGACCAGAAAGTGTTTAATGTCTCATTGTTTGCATTGAGATTCTAAATCACATTCTAGTCGATGACTCTGATCTTCATATCAATGCACAAATAGAACAGAAGAGAAAAGCCAGGAAAGCTGTTTTCTGAGTGAAACACTGATTTTGTTCTCATGTTACCAGCAAGATACCATTTGGGATATTTAAGCCTGAGGTTGAGTGCTCCGCATTTGTTAGAGCTCCTCAGTGTTTGAAATGGGTTTTCCCTTTAGGGAGCCCATCCATTTGGACAAGTGCTACATCAGATCAAAAGACATGGGAAGAGGTATTTTGCACACAGATTGAATTTTTTTCTGGCAAAATAACATAGCTTTTTTAGCACAACATTGTCTATTCTCTACTGAGTGTTCCTTTTTCTTTTCTTTTCTTTTTTTAATAGTTGGAGTCTGTTTTCCAATAAGTGTCAGGCTTTTTTTCATGTGGCGAATCAGCTAGCAGCCACCTGGAGATCATTTGAAATGAAAGCTGGTGTTATTGGATTTGGTTTCTCAGGTCCAGTTGGTATTGTTTTCTAGTTTATTAAATGTTGATCAGATTGCTCATTTTATTGAAATTATTAGTCCTCTGAAACACAAATACTAACTAATAGAAACTTTTAAACTTTGAGTTGTAATGATATTCTGTTAAAAATGTCATGGAACTAATAAGAAATCATGTCTATTTTTTTTTTATCTCTTTCAATTGAAAGGAAGGCAGAGTCATTAGCATCTTAAGCCAATCATCACCCTAAAGTCATTTGAAGGGAGATAGAGTAAACTCAAATCGCTATTTTAACTATGACAAAAGGTTAATCCACTAATGAGAAAAAAATGGCCACATTTTATTTCCGAATAGTGATGCTGATCCATTTCAGGTGAACGTTGTTTATAAGAACCAGGAACACAAATCCTGGGCCGTTTGCTGTGGCAAAACCAATACTAGGTAGTTGAACACAGCTCCAGGAGGAGTGCCACTGTGGGGGCAGAGTGGGGAATGGAGAAGATGAGAAAAGAGCTTTATCTGCTCTCCTCTACTGTGCGTTTAGGAGAATTCCTGTCATGGGTGATCCAGTTTTCCCGTTGACATTAGCACTAGCCGCCAATCATGGTTAATCATCTACTTCCAAAATGAAAAGAGTTGGCCAGGGTGGAGTTGGAATCGCTGCTGCCACATCCCTGGGGATGTTACTGGAAACTTTACAAATTCTTGTTTCCAAACCACTGTTTTGACACAACATAATGGAAAATTGGAGCAATTATTCAGATAATATGTGCAAACAGTACATTTTCACCTTTGGTTTATTGAAGACAAATCTTCATCCTCTTAGTCATAGTTTTTCCTGACTCGTAGTACTTCTTTCTGGAACCATTACCTTTCCTGAAATTCTACTTGATTTACACTTCAATCCCTCTACATCTTGTCTTGAAAGTTGCCTGGGATCCATTAGTTGCTGGATAACTATTCAGTGTTTTTAAAGTTAATTATTTTCTTTGCAAATATGAGTTAGAGTAGCACAGGAATGAGAACATGACCCAGTGCAGACTGTCTAAATTCACATATTACCTCCCCCATTTGATGGCTGTATGTAAGTCACTCAACTCTCTGGGGCTTCATTTCTTTGTCCATGAAATGTAGATAATAATATGACCGATCTCATGGGCTCATGTATACCTGTGCAACATTTGTCAAAACACTAAAATGCCTCACAGTGATTGATAAATAGCTAAAGCCTCAGGCCCCCAGAATGCCTCCCTTTTTCAGTGGAGCTTTGTTCTCCCCTGTGATTCTGTAAGGACATGTTTGCTAGTTGAGAACCTCCAGGATACTGTCCTAGCACTACATCCCCTATCTGTCCTCACAAGTCAGTGTCCATGCTGTACCTGTTAATACATGTTTTTATTTAATATCACCTTCTTTATACAGTTGTTGCAAATTTTAAATTATTATTTCATATATTTAATATGTGACATTTGATATATTTCATATATTTAATATTTGATGTATTTAAGTGATCTTGACATATTTAGAATAGTACATGGTGCCCCTTAAGCACCTTCCAAGTAGCTATTATAGACTGTAAGTTTTACAAGGCAAGGACAGTATGTTCTATGTATTTTGCATATTTCCCTAAGCACAGTGCAGTAGGTGGGCAATTTCTTCATTCATTCTTTTTTAAAATTAAATTAAATTAAGTTAAATTACATGTAACTAAATTCTAACTAAATTAAATTAACTAAATTTCATTTTATTGTGGTCAGAGCACAACACGAGATCTACTTAATAAATGTTTAAGTGTACAATGCATTATTAACTATAGGCTAATGTTGCACAGCAGATCTCTACAGGTCATTCACCTTGCATAACTGAAACTTTATACCATGAAAAGCAACTCCCTAGTTTTCCCTCTCCCCCGCTCCTGGTAACGACCATTATACTCTCTGCTACTATGAGTTTAACTATTCTAGATACCTCATATAAGTGGAATCATTCAATATTTGTCCTGTAAATGGCTAATTTTACTTAGCATATACACTCAAGGTTCATCTGTATTGTTCACATATTGCAGAATTTCCTTATTTTTTGAGGTTGAATAGTCTTCCATTGTACATAAATACCACATTTCTTTGCATTCATCTGTCAATAGACATTTATTTATTTATTTAAAAATTGTTAAATGTTTATTTTTGAGAGAGAGAGAGACAGAGAGAGACAGAAAGACCGAGCATGAGTGAGGAATGGGCAGAGAGAGAAGGAGACACAGAATCTGAATCAGGCTTTAGGCCCTGAGCTGTAAGCACAGAGCCCAACACGGGGCTTGAACCCACAAACCATGATGAGATCATGATCTAAGTCCAAGTCACATGCCTAACCCACTGAGCCACCAGGCACCCCTGTTGATGGACATTTAAGTTGTTTTAACATCTTGACTACTGTGAATAATGCTGCAATGCACATCGGGGTAATAATATCTCTTTGAGCTCCTGGTCTTAATATTTTTGGATAAATACCCAGAAGTGGGATTGCTCCATATGATTATGGAGTTCTATTTTTTATTTGTTAAAAAATGTCCATACTATTTCCATAATAGTGGCACCATTTTACATTCTTCCCATACATATAACGGTTCTGATTTCTTCACATCCTTACCAACACTTACTGTCTGTTTGATTACCTTGACAGATGTGAGGTGGTATCTCATTGTGGTTTTGATTTGTATTTCCCTGGTGATTAGTGATGTTGAATATATTTTCATATACTTGTTTGTCTTTGGAGGAATGTCTATTCAAGGCTTCTGTTCATTAAGAAAATCAAGGTTTTAGTTGTTTGTTTACTATTTAGTTGTAAAAGTTCCTTGTATAGTTGGAAATTATTTTGCAATTGTGCTCAGCAGGGATATTGGCCTATAGTTTTCTGTGGTGTCTTGTCTTTGTCTGGATTTTAGTAGTAGGGTAATGTTGGCTTCATAAAATAAATTTGGAAGTTTCTCCTCCTCTTCAATTTTTTGGTAAGAGTTTGAGAAAGATGGGCATCAGTTCTTCTTTAAAGATTTGATAGATATTCACCAGTGAAGCCATCCGATCCTGGGCTTTTCTTTGTTGAGAGTTTTTTGATTACTGATTCTCCATATTAGTTATAGATCTATTCAGATTTTTGGTTTCTTCATGATTATTCAGTCTTAAATTGTTTGTCTACGAGTTTATCCACTTCTTCTATATTACCCTTGAAATTCTAGGTGTTGAATTTCACCTAATGGTGAAATTGGTTGAGTACCATTTTTCATAGTAGTCTTTTTTTTTCTAAGGTTATTTATTTTTGAGAGAGTGAGCAGGGGAGGGGCAGAGAGAGAGAGAGAGAGAGAGAGAATCCAAAGTAGGCTCCAGGCTCTGGGCTGTCAGCACAGAATCCAATGCAGGGCTAGAACCCAGACTGTGAAATCATGACCTGAGCTGAAGTCAGATGCTTAACCAACTGAGCCACCCAGGTGCCCCCATAGTAGTCTTTTATGATCCTTTTATTTCTGAGGCATCAGTTATAATCTCTTGTCTTTCACTTCTGACT
The DNA here is from genome assembly GCF_003009895.1 of Hyaena hyaena. Taxonomy (NCBI): domain Eukaryota; kingdom Metazoa; phylum Chordata; class Mammalia; order Carnivora; family Hyaenidae; genus Hyaena; species Hyaena hyaena. The sequence continues at coordinate 30,872 of NW_024082394.1, read as the reverse complement.
TTATTTATTTTAAATTTCTTTTGTCTTCTTAGTAAGTTAAGCTAAAGACTTGTCAATTTTGTTTATATTTTCAAAAGACTAACTCTTACTTTTGTCAAATTTTTTCATTTTCATTCTTTATTTATTTCTGCTCAAATTTTTATTATTTTTTCCTTCTGATAACTCTGAGCATAGTTTGTTCTTCTTTTTATAGTTCCTTGAGGTGTAACATTGTTTATTTGAGATCTTTATTCTTATTTAATGTAGGCGTTTATCACTATACATTTCTTTTTTTATGCTTATTTATCTTTGAGACAGAGAGAAACAGAGCACGAGCGGGGGATGGCCAGAGAGAGAGGGAGGCACAGAATCTGAAGCAGGCTTCAGTCTCTGAGCTGTCAGCACAGAGCCTGACACAGGGCTCGAACCTATAAACCATGAGATCATGACCTGAGCCAAAGTCAGATGCTTAATCGGCTGAGCTACCCAGACATCCCTATAAATTTTCCTCTTAGTACCGCTTTTATTGCATCATTAAAGTTTTGGTAAATTGTGTTTTTGTTTCTATTTGTCTCAAATATTTTATAACTTTTCTTTTGACTTCTTTTACTCATTGGTTATTCAGGATCATGTTGTTTAAGCTCCACACATTTGTGAATTTTCCAGTTTTCCTTCTGCTATTGATTTTTAGTTTAATTCCATTGTGGTTGGAAAAACTACTTGGTTTGATTTCAGTCTTCTTAAAGTGTTGAGACTTTTTTGTGCAGTAACGTGATATATCTTGGAGCATGTTCTGTGTGTGCTTGAGAAGAAGGAGAATTCTGCTATTAGGTAGAATGTTCTGCATGTCATTCATTTATTTATTTATTCTTTTATTCATTTAGTTAACAAAAAAATGTGTCAAGGACCTTCTAAGTTGCAGACACTGTTCTAGGTATTTAGAAAATGTCAGTGAACAAAACAGACAAAAATCCCTGCCTTCATGGAACTCACTTTATAGTTGGAGGAGACCTAAAATAAGCAATAAACATGAAAAGTAAGTAATGTACAGTATGTCTGAAAGTGATAAATGTGTTGACTCTTGACTACCAGATAATCTGATGAGTAAACAAAATTAAATTTATTTGATCTACTGTAGTAAGGGTGAACACTACCTTGATAGAATTGTAGTAGTGTCTCAAAGGTGGCAGATTTGTAAAGGGTGTTTATCATGTTTGGAGACAGAAATCAAGTGGTTTAAGATGTGTCTTTCAGGGCACCTAGGTGATTCAGTCAGTTGAGTGTCTGACTTGTGATTTTCGCTCAGGTCATGATCTCACAGTTCATGGGATTGAGACTCACGTTGGGCTCTGTGCTGACACGATGGAGCCTGCTTCGGATTCTCTCTCTTTCTCTCTCTGCATCTATGCCACTTGCATTCTCTCTCTGTCTCTCTCTCTCTCTGTCAGAATAAATAAACTTTAAAGAAAGATGTGTCTTTAATGGTGGAAAATCTACTGGGATTAGACAGAATTTGTAATACAATAACATCAGTGGAAGGATTCTTGAAAAGTAAGCTCTTGTTTGATAAGTGTGAACAGTCTATTGCCTGATAGGAGACATAATCACCCAGATGAGTACTGTCTGGTTTAATCAGTTTGCATTTCCTGAACCAAAAAGTGAAGCTGTTTATTGGATTTACAGTCTTATCTTCTGGGGTAAAAATGACCTATGTCATGTTAATATTGGGGCTTTAGATATCAGTTCTGATGGCTAAACTCTGTAGATATGGATGGCCTTAATTCTCAAATCCTATGGAAGATAGAAAATGGAGAACATTAGATAAAGTGATTGAGATGCCAGGGAGGGAGCAAATTAGAGCATTAAATTGGGAGGTCACCATTGACCTTGCAGTGAAGGTGAGATTTGAATAAAGAATTGTAGATGGTGAGGGAGTTAGCCAAGTTGGATGTCTAGTATTTATCTACTTTATTATATTTCCCTAGATTTAGCCTGGGTCAAAGTTTAACCTAAGCTGAGTTCTGTATTTTATAGTGGTCAAAAAAAACCTACTTTGTCCTTATATTTTGCCAAATATTTCTTTTTTTAATATTTTTTAAAAAAGTTTTAAAATATTTATTTATTTTTAAAGAGAGAGAGCATGAGCAGGGGTGGGACAGAGAGAGGAGAGAGACGGAGAGAATCCTAAGCAGGCTTACAGAGCCCCATATCGGGTTCAACCCACAAACAATGAGATCGTGACCTGAGCAGAAGTCAAGAGTCAGACACTTAACCGACTGAGCCACCCAGGCACCCCTGCAAAATATTTCTAATGGAGAATGTTTCGGGTTTGAATTTTCTGAAAATTCTCTCAGTACGCAGCTTTATTCCAGTTGGAGAAGGCTGGATTAAATGTAAGTAAATAAGAAGCTCAAGAAAGGGTGTGGTATTAAAATTTGAACATTTGTCATAAGGTCACTTTTGAAATTCTTTTCTCCTTTAATCTGACTTTTAGTTAACTGAGGTGTGCTCTAAATCTGCAAATGAGACATTTTTTTCTTTTTCTAACCTGATTCAATTTCTGTCCATTAACAATATCCGTTCAAATAACCAACTGATAAACTTTTGTTTAACAAAGCACTATATTGTCCATTTTTAATTTGTCTCCATAACTTTCTTAGGAATTAGTCTAAATGTTTGCATTTTAAGAAATATTTCATGTTATGGGTAATTTTCCTTTTTTTTCAATCTTAGAATCTTCGTGACCGTTTAGAAAGATTTACATTGTCCCTAACCAGTATCATGGGAAAATCTACCTTGAAATGGATCTATTTAATTTTATCAATAGTTAATGTAAGCCAGGTGGACACTTTTCGTTCTTTCCATAAACCACTATATTCAAAAAGGAAATAATTGGGAATGAATTATTCTCATTTATAATTCAGCAAGGTTTTTTTTTTATTTTTTCTTTCCTTTTCACAATGAAGAGTAATTGTCATGCAAAGCTAAAAACCACCACACTGCAGTACAATGTTAGATTTATCTTTGGACCATAAATGGACTTTTCATCATTGGGTGGATTACTGAAACATAGATATACTCTTTGTGCTCACCATATGTTATTAAGGCACATTGTATGACACTGGGATTCCAAATGAAAGAGACAACACATATGGTAGGTCATATCAGATATGGGCTGAAGAAGGGAATTTGTGATTTCATTCTTCCTGTAGGTATAACTATATAAATTCATCCAAATTCAACAGCAAAAGAATCTTATTTATTTCCCAATAGACTATGAGTTAAAAGTAGAGCAAGTACTGATCTGCTAATTTGCACTGCTGAACACACAGTGGGTAGTCTTTATATATTTGTTGAGTGATTAATTGACCACTATTCTTTCAGTTGGAGAAGCAGATGAGTGATATATCATCCTGATTTTGTCCTTGGCTCTGTTACATAAGTTTATGCCATTTAGTTTTCCATTACCATGTACCTTCTACCCTGATGTATCCTTGTGAGTCTGGGCTCAAGATCAGAAGAGAAGGAAACTTCATTCTAACATGGAAACATGCACTTCAGACATTTTCAATTCTCCTTAACTCCTACTTCTATATTTCATTAATATTATTGAGTCTATATTTGTACTTTTTATTGCCTTCTAAAATTTTGCCTAAATCATTTTTTCATTTGTGCCACTATCTGTGTTATATTTGTGTTACTTCTCAAATATGTAACAACCATTGATTGGAATCTTTTGAAGCATTATGATAGCTCTGTCATTACTTGCATTTTCCAAATAAGGAAGCTGGGGATTAAAGATGTAAAGGAAGTTGTCTAGTTTCATAAACATAACTATTATTTTTTTCAAATACTCTATGTGTCAGAAGACTTACTAATATAATTATCTTTGTTCATCCACTTACCAACCACATTGCCTCCAAGTTCCTCAGGGATAGTGAGACATTTCATCTGAATGGGGACTTAGATGTCACTGAAGGGCCACTATTTATTGCATTCTTTTGTGGTGGACTAACCTAATTTCTCCTTTCCAGTCAAGAGGCATATATTCTATTAGAAACAGTATCAGTAAGCTTCAATATCAAGAGTTTCCTAATGTCTTCAAGATTTGTACATCCCACAGCTAGCAGAGAGCTCAGAATCCTTAGTGCCTTTTAAGAGATTACTGGAATTGAGTATGTACACAGCTAGGCTAGATTACTGTGCTTATAGTCAAGTGTCAAAATAATCTTCTGAATCTCACACATGCTTGTCATGGTGTAATCTCTTGGAGATTTTCTCTAAAGGATACAGCAACCCAGTCATCATCCCATTTAACACCCATTGGTAAAATGATTGGGTGGAATCTGTGACCTGTTGCTAGCTAATTCTATGTAAGCCTACTGCAGCAAAGAGGCTCAAGTGAAAGAATTGATCAGGGTTATCTGAAGAAATAAAGGTCTATATTGATTTTATTGCTTGTGTATACCATCAAAAAGGGAACTATTACAAAATTTCATATAATTCAAAGTAGTTTTAAATAAAATCTATCATATTACAAATTTATTGGTCAATTATTCCAACAAGTAAAACAGTTTTCATGGAAAAGAAGATTAATACTTTTACAAGTCATGTTTTCCATATTTACTTGTGTTCTATTTTTCCACTGATTTCCTTGTTCAGCCTAATTTACCCTTGTGCCCATGGGGCAACTCTAATGTACATTGCTGTGGGAAGCCATCATAAACTTCTCTTGACATTAAAATTACTTATAAAAATATGATTGCCATGTATTCAAATTCAGTATAGCTGTTAAGTTTGAAGCCAGTAATTACTTCTGCTAGAATTCCTAGCAGGAACTTTACAGTGAGAGGTGTTCACTAAAAGGTAAAGTAAACAAAGTACATTTTCATGTAAGATGTGTATTTTATTCTTGTCATGGTTAAATGACAATGAATAATAAATACATGGGCAGAAATAACATTACTTATTTGTATTTAGAAAATCCAATCATTGCCAACTGTGTCCACCCTATTGCAAATTACTCCTCAGGGTCCCGAATTTTTTAGGTTATCCAGACCACCCAGGGCAAAATGATAAAAAATTTGCCTTGACAAAAATTTCCCTCTCTTGCTTTTATTAGGGCTTCTGCATTCATTACTCCTTTAAACAACCTTCCTTCATTTATTGTCTTTACATTTAGTGTGAATTAAGTTCATATCTACCTTTCCTGGCATATTTTCCTCTTGATTTTGTTCTCTGAATGTGTTATTGAAGACTTATCCTACAATTCTTAGAAATAAAGAATTCTGATCTAGTTTCTGTTATATAGACTGGATATATTTTAGTATTCATTTCAAACTTTTTCTAATTTCTTTAGAGAAATGTATACTATTAGCTGCAGTTTCTCTCCTAATATCCTCTTTTCATTCCAGAGTACACTATGACTAAATGCATATAAAAAAATAAATAAATGCATATATATTTGCTTTAAATTAAAAGAATATAGCACCTTTCTGTATATCATCACTTCAGTAATTGTTTGTTTTGTCTCTCTTCATCCTTTTCTAAACTTTACTTGGTCTCCTCTCTGTTAAATTTTCACACATCTATTACTTTAAACAGAAATCTTTCTAAAAACTTTTTTAGAAATCTAAAAAACAGAACAAAACAAAATAAAACAAAAAAATTTTGTTTAAAACAAAAATAAATGAATTAGCAAACAAAAACATAATTAGATCTATAAATATGAAAACAAACTAGTGGTTGTCAAAGGGGAGGAAGGTGGGATATGGTCAAAATGGGTGAAAGGGAATGAGAGATACAAATATCCAGTTATAGAACAAGTAAGTCATGAGAATAAAAGGTACAACATAGGGAATTTAGTCAATAGCACTGTAATAGCATTGTATGATGACAGAAGATAACTACACTTGTGCTGAGCATAGCATAACATGGAGCCTTGTCAAATCACTGTTATACACATGAAACTAATGTAGCATTTTGTCAACTATACTCAAATAAAAACAAAACAAATAAAGAAAATAAAAGAATTGTTCATCTTCCTGAGCATTATCTCCAACTATCTTGTTAATAAGCTGTCATTCTTTAAGTTCAAATCCATAGTCTTACATTTTTGGCTAAGTTGCTACATAATTGGAGAAAAGATATCCCCCCCAAAAAAAGCTTTTTGGAAGAATTATATAGAATTTGTCAATGTATTGATATATCAGGAGTTGTGAAATTAAAAATATTTAATGGTGGGAACTATTTGTCATGTGGGTGTTTTATCTGTATGAACTTGGTTCACAACCACACAATGAGGTAGATAATTATTTTGCAGATGAAGAAACTAAGATTTAGAGAGATTAAAGACTGTGTTCAGATTACTCAGATAATGTGGAGAGGACATGGGTCTTTGCTAGGCTCTCATATTTTTACATCATTTTTTAAATTATTTACATCATTACCTCAAACACTTCAGTCAGAGAATCAAAGAATAAGGCTCATGACCACTCACTTATTAACACTGAGGACATCTGCACATCACCATTTCTGTATGGAAATATGCAAACAAAATCTAATCCAGATTAAGTATTTAATGGAAGTGATTTATAATTCAATGCCAATATCAAGTAGGGGAAATGAGAGTTTGAAGCTACCTAAAGATATGAAGCAGAATAGCCAATGACACTCTACACTGGATTTCATACAAGTTTAACTCCAGATCAACATGTCAGCTGAGAATAACTCAGTTCACAGGGAGCTGCTGTGTTAGAAGCAGTAGGGACACATAGCCATTGGAAGAGAACAGAGTGCGGAGCACAGGAGTGGGTCTGTTTGTCAGATCACCACACCTCACCCCAGGGGAGTCTAAGCTAAAGACCAGTAAATGGAGGAAACACAATAACTTCTAATGTCTTCACCATTATCAAGACCATTAAAGAGATGTAAAAAGCACAACAACTAACCACATTCATAAATAGTAAACTAGCCTTGGAGAAGGCAGTAAGAACTTAGTCTCATAAGTAACTAGATGTACGTTAATTTAATTTTATTGGAAGGAGAAGTAGACAAATATAAAACATTAATCACCATCTCAGGAGTGATTTATTTTGCATATGTGCCTGCAGAGAGGAGTAAAGCTGTTTGCTTTTGGTAGTCTTCCAGCTCCTGCTTCCTTCTTGATCATCAGGGGCCTGCATACATACATCTTCCATATGTCAATAGTAGATTAGCTCTGATGTGGCCATCCTCTGCTTTTGTGTGTGCAGCCAGAATCCACTGATGTTCATGGGCAGATGGTGGTGAGTTTGGTATTTGTGATAAAACTTTATCACAAACCGTGTGATGCTAGGATGATGCCAGATGCCCAAGTTATTATTTCTTCCCTATTGTGTATGAATGTTACCCTTTCATATTTTCTTTCCCACTACAGCTTTATTGAGGTATAATTTACATATAACATTACATAAGTTTAAGGTGTGCAATATGGTGATCTGATGTACATACATATTATGAGATGTTTACCACAACAAGCTTAGTTAACATATCCATCACTCCACATAGTTATCATTTTTTTGTTTGTGTGGTGAGAACTTTTACAATCTATTCTCTTGGCAGCTTTGAAGTATAAGGTACAGTATTGTTAACTATAGTCACCATGCTGTACATTAGATCTCCAGAATTTATTCATTTTTATTATTTTTTTAATGTTTTATTTATTTCTGAGAGAGAGAGAGAGGCAGCGTGAACAGGGGAGGGTCAGAGAGAGAGAGAGACAAAGAATCCGAAACAAGCTCCAGGCTCTGAGCTAGTTGTTAGCACAGAGCCCTACGCAGGGCTTGAACCCACGAACCATGAGATCATGACCTGAGCTAAAGCCAGATGCTTAACCGATGGATCCACCCAGGTGCCCCCAGAATTTATTCATTTTATAACTGCAAGTTTGTACCCTTTGACTACCTTCAACCATTTCCCCACCCTCACATCTCTGCCGCTGGCAACCGCCAAATCTAACTTATGTTTCTATGAATTTGATTTTATATCTGTGTGTGTGTGTGTGTGTGTATGTGTGTTTGATTTTTTTAAGGTTCTATACACAAGTGAGATCCTACAGTAGTTGTCTTTATCTTACTTTGCATAATGCCCTCACACTGTTGCAAAGGAAGAATTTTCTTCTTTTTAACTGTTGATTAATATTTCATTATATACATATACATATATATGTATTTATGTGTGTATATATATGTATAATATGTAATATATATGTATATATTTGTATATATATATGTATAGATAGATAGATAACTCATCCAGCGATGGATGTACACCTAGATTGTTTTCATGTCTTGGCTATTAAGAATAATGCTGCAATGAACGTAGGGGTGCAGATATCTTTTTGAGATAGTAATTTCCTTTCCTCTGGATATATACCTAGAAGTGGGATTGCTAGATCATATGGTAATTCTGTTTTTATTTTATTTTTTTGAGGAACCTCCATACTTTTTCCCATAGTGGCTACACCAATTTACATTCCCACCAAGAGAGCACAAAGTTCTCTTTTCTTCACATCTTTGCCAGCCTTGTTATCTCTTATCTTCTTGATAATTCTAACAGATGTGAGATTTTATCTCATTGTGGTTTTGTTTTGTATTTCTCTCCCTGATGATTAGTGATATTGAATGTCTTTTTCATGTACCTTTGGACATTTGTGTATCTTTTTTGGAATAATGTCTGTTCAAGTCCTTTGTGGGTGGACCCTTTTCTAAGAAAATGTGTTCATCAGAACTATGACTTTTTAAATTTACTGATTGGCATAGATCAGTACATTGTTTTGCAGTTGAGGGAATTACTTTCCCATTAAGACAGATTGAGAAGTTCATATAATATATTGATAAAACATAAGTTTCATAGTCAGCTTGATTTTTTTAGTCAACCTGACTCTATCTGTATCAAGATTTTTAGAAAGAAAAGAAAACTTAAAACTTAAGCTACCCAGGAGATAACAATTTTACTTATACAAAGGCCACCATAAATAGAGAACCCACTGGCAAAACCCAACATACCAAACCTGAAATCAAGAAGGGTTGTGAAGAGGAGGATAGAGTTAGTGGAATGTGACTGGTTTGACTTTTTCTTTTACCAGAAAATACCAAACTACAAAATCTAATCACAGGGAAAAGATTTTATAAAAGGCTGGTATAAGATAATTGCCTATTTTTACCATTATTTGGCCATAATTTTCAAAATGACCCAACACCAAAATACAATTTCTTGTTTCAGCTTTCATGTTTCATGTTTCTGATATAAAGTTGTAAATTATATATATTCAGTAATGCATATTTTTAAGCTTGGGCAAATGGGAATCTGGCCTCTAAAAATTTATCAGGAGATTATAAACATTTGTAACTATTTTATTACTTCTCAAGACTTTGTTGCAACTCTCATTAGGCATGTCCTTGAGAGAATTTCGTCATGAAAAACTTTTTACTTTTTTTTTTTTTTTTTTTTTACTTAGGGTGGTTTCTGTGCTCTGCAAGAGGTCAAAAGTGATTCTGGACTAAACATAATTGTTAGCCCAAGGATCAGAATGGAACCATATAATTTATCGTGATGAGCCTGGTGTTTTGTATAGTTGTAAAATACCTCTGGAAAAAATTTCCAAAATTAATTCTAATCAAGCTTTAAGTAATAACTTTCATTGGAATAAGTATTTAGGTCTTAAATATATGAACGTTTTTGAAAGACATTGCTCACTGGAAACCATGTTTCTGTGTGTTTGTTAAAAATTCATTTAGTTAAAAATCATTCAGTTTAGCGGAAATCAAAAGCTATGAACTGAACTGAGAGTATCTAATTTTAACTTTCAAACTTCCCTAGCTTAGAATTAGCCATCTCTTGCACAAGGATAGAGTCTATCTCCTGGATTAATTTATATTACCCTGGAGACAGGTATTAGAAAGCAATATATTTTGTGCTTATAGTTGCTAAACCACAACTCAAATTAAAACTAATATTATCAGTGTGCCAAAAATGATGTAGGATAGAAAATTGCTACATGACAGTAAACCTTATCTTCTATAAAAATTACACAAAGTACTTTTTACTTCCCAGAAAAGGATGTAAGGTTTATTCTTTATTGAAAGTAAGTGACAAAAATATTGCTATTTCCAAACTATAGGTAGAAATTGAAACACTTTAATAATACTTTTTAAAATGTTTACCCATTAAAAAATTCTAAAGTGCTTTCCAAAGAGCAAGGGAGTTAGAATACCTTAAAGCACACAAACTGAAGGGTAACAACAGCATCAAATAACAGATACAAGTCAGTATTTGTGTAGATAAGCTAGTGCCTGCTTTGCAGAAAGTCTAGAAATGTTCAGATTCTTCATGCAGATGTATTGTGTTTTTTTTAATGTTTATTTTTGAGAGTGAAACAGAGCAAGAGAGAGAGAGAGAGAGAGAGAGCGAGCAGGGGAGGAGCAGAGACAGAGAGAGAGACACACAGAATCTGAAGCAGAATCTGAGCTGTCAGCACAGAGCCCAATGTGGGGCTTGAACTCAAGAACCATGAGATCACAACCTGAGCCGAAGTCAGTTGCTTAACCCACTGAGTCACCCAGGCGCCCCTTAAGGAGGATGTTTCATATGACCTTTGGTCCCAGTGCTCTTGGTCACACTATGGTACTTGCTATGGGTGCCTCGTTCAGCTCTGGCTTGTCGGGAGGAGCTCCTGTGGGCTCTCAAGCCAAAAGCAGCATCCAGACTTGTCTACTGTCCATGGTGACCGGCATGTCTTAGAGAGATTTGCTGATGTTGATGGCACTGGCACCTTGAGCTTTCTCATGGAGATCCCACTTAGAGGAAGATTTACTTTTTACTTCCCTCAGTCAACGACTGGAGTAAGAGCCTGAGGACTGGACTGAAGAGCAGTTTGAGAAGATATTTGCGGTGTGTAGCATCACCTCACTGTTCTCTTCTTGGCCAAGTAGACTTGCACATAATTTGTGGGCTCAGCTCTCTTCTTGCCCCCAAAAGTGCTTCTGAGTCCCATAGGCATGTAACTCTTGACTCTTATTCAGAGTAGACTTGCCCAGTCGCATAGTGGGTAAAACTCACCCCATATTTGTTCAGGCCCCTGATTCAGGGTTTCTCTAAGCTAGCTCTTTAGTTACCAGGGCTTTGTAACATTGAAGTTGTTGCTGTCTTTTATGATTTTTGCTCTAACCAGTTAAGGATACAAGTCAGAAAATTGTAATGAAAATCATAATAACTCTCATAATAGCAAATTGCTAACATTTATTAAGTTCTACTGTATGCCACACATTGTTCTATATAGTATTTTACATTGATTAACTCATTTAATCTCACCATAACCATTTAAGATAGGTGCAGCTAGGGGTACCTGGGTGTCTCAGTCGGTTGAGCGTCCCACTTCAGCTCAGTCTTGATCTCACAGGTTCGTGAGTTTGAGCCCCACATGGGGCTTGCCGCTGTCAGCACAAAGCCTGCTTCAGATCCTCTGCCTCCCTCTCTCTATTCCCCTCCCCCACTCGCTCTCCCTCTCTCTCTCAAAACAAAACAAAATAAGATAGGTGTCTTTATTTCTCCCGTTTTCCTGTGAGAAAATGGAGAGGTCACACCAACTAGATTCAGAGCCTCAGCATTTGATGACTCACAAGAAGGGGAAAGGAAGTAGAGTGAAATTTTGCCTTGTTACATATTGTTTTCTATTCCTAATTTCAAAAACAATTCAATGGAATTAAAGAATATTTCTCTGACATTCAAAAATAAGCTCCACCAAGGTAAGACCAATCTGCTTTCTTTCTCCATGCTATCTCTGACACCTAGTCTGTACCTACTGCAAAATAGACAGATGAATAAATGGATCTAAAAAAAACTTGTAATTGCTTTTTCTTATGTGACCTTCATTGTTTTTTAATCTTGTCTTTCCAATTTCGATTCTTCTTTTTACTTGCACTAAAGAATTACTGAAGAATGTCTGGATTAGAGTAATTCAAAACTCCTCATCAATTATTTGCATAGTTTTCTGTTGCCTTTAATTATTAGCAGAAGAATTGGGGCTGGTTTTGGTTGAAGAGAGTGATTAACTTACAGGATATCATCAACAAGACTTCTCTGAGATGTGTAATGAAGACCATAGTTAAATAGAGTCCATGTTTATATGGGTGAGCCCATGCTCACCCACTGCTTCTGTGAGGACCTTTACTGTATACCATTTGATTAATTATTCCTGGCAATAAAAATAACTTCAAAAAGTAATCCTTGAGTCCGTGTGTCAAAGGTGACAAAACTGATAGTTACGTATAATGTGTTTTAGAAGCTGACTTCCTAAACTATCCGATGAGTAAATACATACATGGAAGACGTGTGAATATGTGGCTTCTAAATCAAACCATGGCTATGTGGTCGGAACTGTATTTTAGTTTTAGTCTTTGTAGTTGTTGAGAGCTGATGTGATGATTAATCCTATAATTCTTCACATTTTCATATATTTGACCATCTTCAATTTCTTGGATCGGCGACATCATGGCTAACCATATTCATTAAAGGACTAATCAAATAGCTTCATTTCACACTTTGGTTTCTTTTAAACACTTTGATAGCATCCAGGAATTTAAAAACATCCATTCATAAATTATTCTTATGATTGGACCTTGCTCAATTCACTTAAACTTAGTGTGCCTTTTTCTCCATTTACAAATGAAAGGATAGTCTTGACCCACTTTTCAGAGGGGCCAATAAAAAATGATTTAGCCTTTCTTATGGAATACTTTAAATATATAATTGCTCTGGATATGGGAAAAACTAATTACAAGGTTTTAAAAGTGTTTAAAAACAGCTAGATGAAAAATCTGGAATGCATACAGGGACTTACTAACTCTTAATAAGGCAGAAGAACACATTTTCACCCATCAGTTTTACTGGTTTAAGTAAAGTCTATTTAATTATAAAAATCTATTTAATCAGTGACGGAGTCATTTCATTTCAGTGAATGTCTAATTGTAGGGGAACTCTGCAGCACAATCATGACTTTCTGTTGTGCTCGGCTCAAGACCACCTGTAATGAAATGTGACAATGGAGCAGCTCCCTTGACTGAAACACTTTAATAAATAAATAAGTAGCTAGATGAATTTACCATCTAGGGAGGGAAAGGAACAAATGGCGCTATAGCTTTTATCATTTTAAAACTTATGGATTATTTAAATTGTATTTCTCTAATTACAATGGTTTATAACGTTTCATTTTGTTTAATAGCATTTGCTTTGATTGTATCATTATCATAGTTAGCACATTGCTCTACCATCTACCTTACAGTACCTTCCAGTAATGTGAAAGATAATTGAAGCTATGTGAATATGTTTTCCTATTGTGTCCCTAGAAAGAGGCCATAACAATCAGAATCTGGAGAAGTTTCATTTGTAGCAAATTTATATTTCAGAATCCCTAACCAACTTACATTTCAAGCTTATATATTAACAGTTTCATTTTCCCATTCACTCGTTCTGAATTCTCTCTCACAAAGTTTAATAATCACATCCTGTTTGGGCAGGATAGCAACAGAGAGGTAAATTGTTCAATTTTTGTTCTTTATGGATAGATCCACAGAATTGCAGAGAAAATTCAGTATGATTTCAGTCTTCTGCCACAGTTTTGGAGAAACCTCTGACATTACCTCACACCGTGGTCCTCCATCCCTGAGTTCAGAGGGCGTAAATGGGGGCTCTTACCCTCTCTCTTGCTTTGCATGGCCCTCTGGACCTACTGTCCATTTATGCAGCTTTCCTAGGTTGATTTGAGAGTAAACAAAACTGTCACTGTCGCAGGTGGCAAGCAGGCGCTAAGAACCAGTTGTGTGGATGTTCTGTTTTTCCTGTATCTTGAATATTTTTGCTGAGTATCATTTAGTGTGTGATAGAGTAGGAGAGTGGTGAAAGTTGAGGAGGAGAGACAGAGACAGAGAAAGGGAGAGAGAGGGACAGAGAGAGAGAGAGAGAGCACGAGGGAATTTATCTACTTTAGTAATAGTATGATCACAAACAGGTAAAATATCCTTCATCAATTCTATGATAGTAACTACAGAGAAGTGGTACTGTGGCACCATGGAAAGAATATGGGCTTTGCAGTAAGAAACATCTAGGTTTGAATTCCAACTCTGGATTTACAGAAAATTAGCTTTTTTTAAAAAATGTTTTTTATTTATTTCTGAGAGACGAGGGGAGAGAGAGAGAGAGAGAGAGAGAGAGAGAGCGAGCGAGCAGGGGAGGGTCAGAGAGAGAGGGAGACACAGAATCTGAAACAGGCTCAAGGCTCTGAGCTGTCAGCACAAAGCCAGAGGTGGGGCTTGAACCCACGAACCATAAGATCATGACCTGAGTCACCTAGGCACCCCCAGAAAATTAGTTTTTATTTGCTTTTCAAATTCATTAAAAACACCTGAATCTGTTTTCTTATCCATAATATGGGAATAATAATAATAATACAAACCTCATAGGGTTATTGTATTAGGTAAAGTATGAAAACTGTATGGAATATTACATTTGCAATAAATGTGTGTTCTCTTCTACTCCTTAGTACTCCATTGAAGTAACTTAGCAAAAAGCGCAGAACTCTGATAAACACTTGAAGCAGAACTATCAAAATATGAATAATAAGAAGGAGGGTAAATCAATTACGCTAAACAAATACCTAACGTCATTTATTGTGCCCAATTGCAGTACTTAGCTTTCAGATTCTTTGATGGACAAGGTGATGAGATAAACAAAGTAGCTTATATGATTGCCAATATTTGAGAAAAGAAAATAAGACTCACCAGCTTTTTTCTGCACTAATGTTTTTAATATTAAATATTAATTACTTCTACTTTTACTCTCTATCTCAGATTTCATTAAAATTTTAATTAAAAGTTAACCACAAGCTCAATGGAAAAGAGGGGGCTCATCAAAAAATGGAGGGATATTTCTCTGCTACAGGTATGGCCACCACTTTCTTAAGAGATAAAGGGACTCTTGTTAGAACATTCCTGTGAGGTTTGAACTTGAGATTATTTTATTGTAGAAATGGTGGAAAAGAAAAAGCTGACTAAGTGAAGGACCAGGAGATAATGGCAGCTATATATATTTCTTTCAAATCTGAATTCAGGAGGGTGATTGGTATTTTCCTGCCTTAGTTTCTTCATTAGTGGCTGCACCCACTTAGACCTTTTCTTCACAGTTGTCAGCTGTTTCCTCCTTCGTCCAAGGCCATGGCTCCATCAGTACAACCCTCAGTCCCCACAGCATACACGCATGCTTCTTCCCAAAGCCTGTTGCCCTCACTAGTCAACAAGCTCTCTTCACTTATAAGAAATGTGAAGATTTGATTTTTTAAAACACTCACCCATAACTGCTACTACAATGAATTTTAGTATAAAGTAAATGTGTATGTTTCTAAATTCCTAACAGATACTAATCTTTGGGATTTGCCAATGCAAAATTGGAATTCTTGGGAATTCTATAAATCATAATTGATCCTTAAAATATTTCCAATATTCTTCATAGACTTTATGGATATAGAAACAAATCATCACAAACACAAACAAAATAAATTGAAATGTAGTAACATTTATAAAGAATTTTAGCCTATTGTACATATTCAAACACAGATCAACATCAGTGAAGAATACTGGGTTATATTCAAATAAGATAACATTCTGAATCCTAGCAAAGGGAACATCACTCACTAGGTAGCATCACGTGCTGAAATTGTCCAATGTAAACATTTATTTTGTTTCCTAAACTTGTTATTTCTTAGGAGATAACTCATAGGATTTGTTTAAATTATACTATGCACATAAGTTGATTAGTATTTACTTTGTTTGCAAGCATGGATCACTGTTAGTAGCTAACAGGACTATGAACACACTTATAATATGACCATAGCCATGAACAATACTGCTGGAGTAGATAAGGAAATTCTCTCTTCCTTCTCCTGTTTGGTTCTCAGAAATGTCAACCTCAACTTTTGAGTGTCCTGTCACTGCTTCTGGCTTCTGCTTTCCACTTGATTAGTAGATTCTTTTGAGCCAGTGTGTTTCTATGTCAATTGTTATATTTCAGTTCTTACAAAAGAATTATATTTTTCCTGTTTTCTCCATTTTTCAACTGATTTTTTTCTCCTGATTCCAAAGAAACATATAAATTACCCAAGAAATACTAAGAAGCAATTCCTTATGGAAACACTAAAAAAATAGACCATCTATTTAGGATAGTGGTTCTTAATCTTGGTGGCATTTTAAATTTACTTGGATGCTATTTTAAAAAACCTGAACATGGGACCCCAGAGAATTAATTTAATAGAGTATATATTTTTTCAAATACAGGCGATTCTGTTGCATAGCCAAGTTTGAGAATTTATCTCTCAGGAACTACCCAATAGGTTACTCATCATTGTATAAGTCCATGCTTACACTTATAAGTATTTCTCATTATTTCATTAAGTGAATTTATTTTTGTTTGTGAAATTCTTGAGGGAAGATACATTTACTGTTGGAAACTTATTTTTGATCAGCAATTTCAGAACCTAACAGGTTTTGTCTTAGATATTTTAGAAATGTATTAGATAAAATTATGTCTAAAAAATAGAGTGTTAAGTCTCAAACCCCAAGCGAGCCTTCAGAAGTAAATAGGTACAAGAGAGATAAATTGAAACCATAGTATTTAAGAGATTAATATATTAAATGTTAGTACCTTTATTAATACATTTTGACAGTTACAGGTATTGAATTAATCTTATATTGTTTAGTTGTCAAAGAAACATACATAACTATTAAAAAAAAAAGTTATGTAGGAATGCCTAGGTGGCTCAGGCGGTTGGGCATCCAACTCTTGGTTTCAGCTCAGTTCATGATCTCACAGTTTTGTGAATTTGAGCCCCACATCAGGCTCTAAACTGACAGTGTGGAGCCTGCTTGGGATTTTCTCTCTCTCCCCCCCTCTCTTGGCCCCTCCCCAACTCATGCTGGCTCTGTCTCTCTCAAAAATAAACTTAAAAAACAAAGTTATGTAGAATTATTTATGATGGAAACAAGACTTACCTACCCCAGTCTTCCTTTCCAGAAGTATCCATTAAAGAACTTTTTTTTTAAAATTTATTTCTAGGAGAGAGAGAGAGAGAGAGAGACAGCTTGAGCAGGGGAGGGTCAGAGAGAGAGGGAGTCACAGACTGAAACAGGCTCCAGGCTCTGAGCTGGCAGTCAGCACACAGCCCAACGCAGGTCTCAAACCCAAAAACCGTGAGATCATGACCTGAGCCAAAGTTGGGCACTTAATCGACTGAGCCACCCAGGCGCCTCCAGAAAACTTTTTTAAATGTTTTATTTATTTCTGAGAGAGAGAGAGAGAGAGAGAGAGAGAGAGTGAACAGGGAGGGTCAGAGAGAGAGGAAGATACAGAATTTGAAACAGACTCCAGGCTCTGAGCTGGCAGTCAGCACACAGCCCAACGCAGGTCTCAAACCCAAAAACCGTGAGATCATGACCTGAGCCAAAGTTGGGCACTTAATCGACTGAGCCACCCAGGCGCCTCCAGAAGTATCCATTTTTAATACATTCAAGTCCTTGTCTGAGTTGCATCTTAGCATTTCTAAATAGTATTATTACACTATTATTTCTTGATGAATTACTTTTTGACAGCTTCTATTTATTTTCTGCCATGTTAGCAAGGGTTTAGCTATCTACTCTGCTCCATCATCGCCTCCATCCTTTCATTAAATTATGTTATTTTTTTCAATCTTCTAACGGCTACCTTTCTAATATTAATTTATATATGTGCATCAATTTTCTTCTACATTAACTGTAAACTGTATCTCTTGACTCCACATTTTATAAGACAGAGTATTAGCACCTGTGCCCTTTTCTTCCACTCTCGTTCATCTTCCAACTTCTGTCATTCTTATTTTTATAAAATCAAGGTTAATGAAAATGTATTCCATTTTATAACATACATATTTTCTAGATTTGGCCTGTAGGTTAGTTTTAAATTTTGATAGCTAATATACATTTTCACATTATTCTAAGTATATGAGAATAGTGAATTGAAAAGCCCATAAGGCTTTTGTACATTGAAATTCTCTGCTCCCATCTCTTCACTATTTTCCTTTGTTTTTTTTTTTTTAATTTTTTATGTTTTATTTATTTCTGAGAGAGAGAGAGAGAGTGTGTGTGTGTGTGAGCAGGGAAGGGTCAGAGAGAGAGGGAGACACAGAATCTGAATCAGGCTCCAGGCTCTGGGCTGTCAGCACAAAGCCCGACGCAGGGCTCAAACCCACGAACCTTGAGATCATGGCCTGAGCTGAAGTCGGATGTTTAACCAACTGAGCCACCCAGATGCCCCCACTATTTTCCTTTGTATTCTATCACTTTTAAAGATGTATTTTTTCTTGACCCCCTTTCTGTGAGACCACTATTCTTAACCACCAGCTGGTTTTCCTGCTCTAAGAATCTAGACTGGCTCTTGACTCAAACATAATTTGGGACTTCCCTCTAGGTTAAGAGTCATTTTCTCTCACATATTTTTTTAATGTTTTTTATTTATTTCTGAGAGAGAGACAGCATGAGCAGGGGAGGGCCAGAGAGAGAGGGAGACACAGAATCTGAAACAGGCTCCAGGCTCTGAGCTGGCTGTCAGCACAGAGCCTGATGCGGGGCTCGAACTCACAAACTGTGAGATCATGACCTGAGCTGAAGTCAGACACTTAATGGACTGAGCCACCCAGGTGCCCCTATTTTCTCCCATATTTTGAAAGCAATGTTGTATCACTTTCTAGCATCTAGTATTAATGATAAGTCTTCTGCTTTTCATTTTCCTTCATTTATAGGTAAATTTTAATCCCCCCTCGAAGCTTTTTTGAATTTTCTATCTTTGGCACTCCAAAATTTCACAATAAAGTGCCCAGATATAGGTCTTTTTCCATTCATTATGTTGAGCCTTTAGTCTACTGTTTCAATCCCAAAATCATGTCCTTTAATTCTGAGAAATTCTCACTCATTTTTCCTTTGATGATTTTCTTATCTTTGTCTAATCTGTTCTTATCATTTGAACTTCAACTGGTTAGATATTGGACCTCTTGGACGTTACACTGATGTACTCTTTATATCTTTTATATCTTCTTTCATTTTCTGTCTTCTTTTTTTTAGTTTTTGGGTAATATTTTAAATTTTTTATCTCTCAATGATTTTTAGCTTTTTAGCTTTTAAAAAGATACTATCCCTTTTAATTTCAAGAGATATTGGATTGCCCTCTCCTCCTGCCACAGTATCTCTCTATCATCTATCATCTTTATTTTTATATACACTAATTTATTTCTGAGGACATTATTTCCATTATTTAATGGAATTATGTCCAATTCCCCTAAAATAATATTTTTCTGTTTGACATTAGTTTCATGTTGCAGGCTGGTCTCAAAGATTTCACATGTTGCTGCCAATTCATATTTAAAAATAAAACAATATAAAGTTCAGCTGGGGATTTAAAACAATTTTTATTTTTCTTAACATTTATTTATTTTTTGAGAGACAGAAAGGGATAGAGCACAAGTGGGAAAGGGGCAGAGAGAGAGGAAGACACAGAATCCGAAGCAGGCTCCAGGCTCTGAGTTGTGAGCACAGAGCCTGTTGGGGGGCTTGAGCTCAAGATCATGACCTGAGCTGAAGTTGGATGCTTAACTGGCTGAGCCATGCAGGTGTCCCATGGGGATATTGATAAGTTTACTTTAGTGTAGCTGGGCAGATATGTGACTGTTACAACTGTTAAACATTTTCAGAATTTGAGATTTTATTTTGTGGTGCTTGGGAAATCCTTTAGAGAAGAGACTTTTAATTTTTTGGCCCAAGGAACAGATGTCTTATTACCAGATGATGAAAGAAAGAGGTGGGTTCCTTCCTTTTAATTAACACTTTTCTTTTTTTACCCCCACATCTTATCTTTGTTTTGGTGCTTAGAAATTCCAATGCCCACCTCAGCTGTATCTCTTTCCAACCTTACTTTTCTGAGCAGTTGCTTCTTTTCCCTACATCATCGTTTTGTTGCATTACCTCCCCTTTGTGATTCCTTTTATGTTGTGGACAGTCTGTACACTCAAATTCCCATATGGTTCTAGCAGGTAATTAAGTAAATGAACAATGGTCCTTAAGAAATAACAATGGAGCCTGTGTGCCCTGGGATTGCCACTACTCAGTTTCAGTTATTATGTTTCATTCCCTTATAAGTAATTTAGTAAATTTTTCAGAAACAAAAATGATCAACACATATGGTTGTCTTGTCATCTTGACTCAGAGGTCCTCCTAGATACTGAATGCTAAAAGAAACTTATTCTTTTTGTTGGAGGGATTTAAGTTCTATTATCTTCCTTCAGACTTCTCTAAGCTACCTTTAATGAGCATAGTTATAGGTTAAACGATGTCCTTGCCATTCCCAAGCAACTTCAAGCCATATCAAAAAGGAAATATTGTATTTTCTATTCTAAAAAATTTGATGTCAGAGGTCCTGAGTAATCTAAAAGGCAATAATTCTACCTTGATTTTATATTATGATGGCAGCACGCAATATGTTTTTGTCTCATTTGGGCCCTGTGTATAAACTTTGGGCTGAATATTGAGGCATACCTCTGAGAAAATGATTCTGCATGAGTGTAGGTTAATGTGGTTCATTTATATAGCTTTCTGGTTCTATATCTTGATCCAAAGATAGGATTGCATTTAATATATGAGCTGTGAATAGATGGATTGCATATTCTCAGATGGTCACTTTTAATATCATTTCTCTTGCCAGGCCTTTAGATAATGCAACAAAAAGTTAATGATTATATTTTTTGGATGAGATCTTGAATGTCATGGTTTTCTGATGTGGATTGAAAGAATTATTGAGAATTATTTCCATTATGTGATGATCGTAATATTGATAGCATACTGGATATTTTAAAAAATGTAAATGCATTTTAGAGTTCAAGAAGACCTCTGAGGGAATGTTTGTAAAAGAGGCCAAGGGGTTATTTAATTTGTCACACCCTTCTTGTTATATTGGAAAATTTATCGATTTTAAGAGTTAATGATGAAAGATGGCAGAATATGCCTACCTAAAATATAATCTAGGAGTTCAGGACCCACCACCCCCAAATACTCTTCTTTAATATATTGGTTATTTTTAGCTGCAGGCTCTTGAAAAGCAGCACATACAGGAAGAGGCTGCCCCTGAACTTCACTTATCTGCCCAAAGACAGATCTTCTAATGGAAACTCAATTGTCATCAATCCTCCCCAGGAGTTATATCATTCAGGGAGGATTGACTCATCACAGGACAGGAGACTAGAAGTGACATCACACCCAAACAAACTTTGTCACAAACGATCACACCTATTTTTCTAAGGGCTTATTTGTCTTTCCTAAAAATCATTTACTGTTCTCTCAGAGGCTTACATTCCCCCTCCACTTTCCCTGTTAAGACGGTGTTAAGCCTGAATTCTAAGCCACATCAAAGAGTTACTCATTTTTTTCCTGGATATATCCTATATATAGGTAAGGTATACATGATAATAAACTTCTGTTTGTTTCTCTCTTGTTAATCTGTCTTTTGTTATAAGGGACCCAGTAAAAACTTAGAAGGGTAGTAGGAAAATTATTTTTTCTCCCTAGAATGCCAAAGCATGACTTGATGGTAGGGTCAGTTAGGTCTTAGTAGTCTCCAAAGACTTCCTCTTGTCTCCCCAAATAAACATACAATCTGGATTAAAACCATGTGCCTTTCTCAGAAAGATAATTTTAAGACTTAGTAAAAAACACATAATATAAAACGAGTGTGATTTCTATTCTAAGTAGCTTCAAAGCAAGCTACCAGCTTCTGTTCCTGATTTCTACTTGTGAGTCTCTCCTATTTAGAAAAATTTTAATACTATCATATTGTCAAAAGATATAACAGCATGTATCTGCAACTTATACTTGTATCTGTACTCCCAAACTTCTGAGATATAGGGAATATGTGTGTTAAAAATCTATAAACTCACTTTAAAAGTTTTGATTTGAAAGGAAGCAAGAATATACAATGAGGAAAAGACAGTCCTTTTAACAAATGGTGCTGGAAAAAGTGGACAGCCATACGTAAAAGAATGAAATTGGACCACTTTCATACACCACACACAAATATAAACTCAAAATGGATTAAAGACCTAAATATGAGACATGTAACCATAAAATTACTAGAAGAAAAAATAAGCAGTAATTTCTTTGACAACAGTTGTAGAAACATTCTTCTAGATATATCTCCTCAGGTGAGAGAAACAAAAGCAAGAATAATCTCCTGGCACCACACCAAAACCAAACCAAATCAAACCAAACCAAACCAAACCAAACCAAACCAAACCAAACCAAACCAAACCACACCAAAACAAAAATGTTTGCACAGGAAAGGAAACCATAAACAAAACAAAACACAACCATGAGAGATTCTTGAATGCTGAGAACAAACTGAGGGCTGATGGGAGTGGGGGAGAGAGGAAGGGGGGTGATGGGAATGAGGGAGGGCACTTGTTGGAATGAACACTGGGTGTTATATGGAAACCAACTTGACAATAAACTATTTAAGAAAAAAAGAAAACAAAAAAACCCCCCAAAACCACAACCTACAGAATAGAAGAATATATTTGCAAATGATATATCCATCAAGGGATTAATCTCCAAAATATATAAAGAAGAAATACAACTCAATACACACACCCAAAAACAATACAATCAACAAGGGGCAGATGACCTAAATCAACATTTTTCCAAAGAATACACACAGATGGCCAAGAGACACATCAAACAATGCTCAACATCACTAATCATCAGGGAAATGCAAATCAGAAACACAATCAGGATCCTCTTACACCTGTCAGAAAGGATTGAATCAAAAAGGGGAAGAAGAAATAACAAGTGTTTGTGTGGATGTGGAGAAAAAAGAACCCTTGTGCAGTGTTGGGAGTGAAAATTGATGCGACCACTGTGGAAAACAGAATGGGGTTTCTTTAAAGAAGAAAAAATAGAAATACCATATGATTCAGTGATCCCACTACTGGGTATTCATGAAAGAATACGAAAACACTAATTCAAAAAGATAACATGCACTCTATATTTATTGCAGCATTATTTACAATAGCCAAAATATGGAAGCAAATTAAGTGTTCATCAATAAATATCTTACTGTGATGAACACTGAGTAATGTATAGAAATATTGAGTTATTGTATTATACACATGAAACTAATATAACATTGAATATTAATTATACTTTTGAAAGAAATAAAATTCCTAATTCAGTTAAGTCTGGCTTGCTCAGATATTTAGAACAAACATGTTTCTAAGGTATTTGCATTACCCTATCAATTCAATATGACATAGATATGTCCAGTAAGCCTGTCAGCTTCCCCCTTGAGCAGGAGCAAATCAAATCAAAGCTCAACAAACATGAAGTGCATGGTTTGTTGCTCAATGGATATAGATCTCTAAACAATTGATAAGGTTGTAGTGCTCTAAATTGATTGCTGGGATGAGCAGTGGTGCACACCACAACCTATCTTTTCCTTGCCACACACAGCTTAACTCATAGCCATGTGCCCAGAACCATAGCCCAACACATAAGAAAATATTAGAATATTGCAAAGTGAAGCAATTTAAGCCACTGAAAATGAAAAACACCCCAAATAATAAACATGTAAGTCTGGTAATATCTCAGACCCCCAGGTAAAAATGTCCAAAAGAGACCCCTTGTCCTTTTTAAGTTATAGACTAAGTAAATTTTTAGCCTCCACTAGAGACTACCCAGAAGGGGGAAGTATCCATGTAACTTATGCTTCTCTTTTGTTTTGTTGATATATCTTGACCTCATTAACTCATTTCACACAAGTGGAAGAGCTGACCTTCTGCCAGCTTTTTGGTGAAAGAAACTTATGGAGTCTAGTTTCCAAATGTAAGTCCTGCAACTGAATATATTACACTTGTAGAAAGTTTGTGGGGTACTTCAAAGGCTTCTCTAAGACTAGACTATAAAGGCATATTATTAACTTAACTCTGCCCCAAATTTCCCTACACCAGAACCAAGGAGAGGAAAGCTAATCTCTAGGTGCCAAGGGACAAGTGTATCTTTTAAAATCTTTTTGGATACTGTGTGATTGCACATTTCTCAAATGGCCACAACAGTGTCTCCCATCCGGCATTCCTTTCTTTGATGCTTCTCTTTTCAAGAGGTGGGTGCGTGTGTTTGCTCCCTTGACTCTGGGTGGGCTTGTGACTACAACAGAGAAGATGTCGTGAAGCTAGCTGAAAGAAGTGATACAGCTTCTGCTTAGTTCTCATTTGGAACATACTCTCTTAGAGCATGGACATCATTCTAGAGGAAACCTAAACAACTCTATGGAGGAACACACTGGAAAGGAACTGGTAGCTTGAACCTCTGACCAGGACTCAGTAGGCTATCATGGAAGCTGTTACTACAGTCCCTGCTGAGCCCTGCAGCCATGTAGTGCAGTGGTGGCTGTCCCCGTTGAGCCCAGGACACACTGCAGATGTGTGAACAAAATAAATAATTGCCATTGTACTTTTGAATTTTGGAGTGCTCTGTTTGGCAGTAAAGGATCACTATATTGAAAGAAGACCCAGTTGACACCTTAATTGACTCCATCGTGACCTCACTCTACTTTCTAACTGTTGAGTTCTTCTTTCCTTCCAGCTAATCTCTTAACTCAGGCCAAAAACCCAGTGGGCAGAGCATCCCGTGATGGGGACTAAAACTAATCACCAACCCCTAACAGTAATGACTGCACCATTACCAGCAAGACCCCACGTACCTCAACCCATGACAGTGATCAGTGTGACATTTGCTGCCTAGCTGCATTGAGCCACAAACCTTTGTCCCACATTTACTGCTATTTTCAGCACTATGGAGATAATTTTTGGGACACTAGTCCATTGCCTTCCCAGTGCTGGCCTAACTGATATAAATCCCTTTCTTGTTTCACTATGACTCATCTCTGCCTCTGTACTTACTAGCATCAAGTGCCCCACTCTAGTCTGTTTGAGATCTCTGGAGCTCTGATGCTATTTTGACCCAGTTATAGTATAAGGAAATAATACTTAACCGTGTGAAGATGTAAATTTTGCATCCCTTTCCTTTGTAACAGGAGTTGGCAAACTAAGTTTCCTGGCTAAGTCATGGCCCATAGCTAAGAATGGTTCTCTCTCTCTCTCTTTCTTTCTTTCTTTCTTTCTTTCTTTCTTTCTTTCTTTCTTTCTTTCTCTCTCTCTCTCTCTCTCTCNCTTCCTTCCCTCCTTCGTTCCTTCCTTCCTTCCTTCCTTCCTTCCTTTCTTTCTTTCTTTCTTTCTTTCTTTCTCTTTCTCTCTCTCTCTCTCTTTCTTTCCTTCTTTCTATTTATTTTGAAAGAGAGAGAGCGCATATGAGTGAGTGGGAAAGGGACGGAGAGAGAGGAAGAGAGAATCCCATGCAGGCTCTGTGCTGAGCAGAGCACGGAGCCCAGGTTTCTACATTTTAAAGTATTATTGAGGGTCACCTGGGTGACTCAGTCTGTTAAGGATCAGACTCTTGGTTTCACATCACGTCATGATCTTCTGGTTCATGGAAGATAGAGGTACGTCAGACTCTGTGCTGACAGCACGAAGCCTAGTTGGGATTCTCTCTCTCCCTCTCTCTCTGCTCCTCCCCCACTCATGCATACATACTTATGTGCAAGCTCTCTTTCTCTTTCAAAATAAATAAACTTAAAAAGTGTTATTGGAAAGAAAAAAATGTGAACAAAAATACAAAGAATATGTGACAGAGACTATATGGAGCCTGCAAAGATGGAAGTATTTATTATCTAACCCTTTATAGAATTTTGCTGTTCTCTGCTCTAGGATAACCTATCTTCTCCCAGGTACTTCATCTGAATTAGGGCTACTGGTTCTGTGCTGGAAAAAATTGGGCAACAAGAGGAAATCTCAGAAATCTTTCTCAAAAGACTCTCCCATAACTGTCTTCCTACAACTAACATACACTTCAAAAGCAGTTGTACATTTTATTGAGTACCCTCATCCAAACCTATTGATTTCCCCAATAAGATACAGTAGGCCACAGTGCAAGAAAATATACTTGGGGCATTATATACATCAAAATCATAAATTATTGAGCAATGGTTTTAGGAAAATATTGGCAAGCATTTGCTTGAGATCTGGAAATAGGCATACTCCCCCCTTTTCCTTTCCCTTTAAACACATACAGTTAGCATATCTATAATTTCTTATCAGAGGCTAAAATAGGAATTTTAAGGGAAGGATATTGTTATACATTTGTATTTTGTATCATAATTATATATCATAACTAAAGTTTCCTAAGATCAAAATTGAACTAAGAAATGTAAACACTTAAGACAAAGAATGTTAGCATTTCTTTCTTAGATGCCTGAATTGATAGATTAAGAGACATTGTCAAAGTCAACTGCCAGCCCAGAATTGTATTTAGCAGCTGTGCTCTTCCATGGGCTCAGTGTGCCAGTAAAATCACAGGATCTGGCCAAAAAGTCATTTTCTCATAGTCGCTCTTATATTGAACAGATATTTTCATTATCTTTCTAATTTCAGATTCAACAACTGCTAATATCCAAATATTTATGAGAAATAAGAGTATGTTAGTATAATAGTATTTGGATTTAGACAAGAAAATGATGTAAGGTGGAGTTTTGAATCCTGCTTCCTCTTCTCCATTGGGGCTGGGATGTGAGGAGCTTCCTAAGGACAAGTAGATGTGGCAGAAATCTCTCTTACCTGACTTGTGAGGAGATGAATTCATATATACTGCATCTGTTTTGTGGATTTTTTATACATTTGATAAACTGACTCATTATGTTTGAAAGCTAGAGTGTTGAGCTGGTAAAATTTTTAATTAGAAGTATCTTTGGCATTTTAACTGCTGTCACTCTGCCTTTTGCAAATGAAATGTTTCACTGAAAAATAATGAATATCAAAGAAATGATTTTCATAATCAGTATTTTGTTAAGTACTAACCCACTATCCTTTACCAGGGGTTTTGGTGATTTTAGAGAAAAGAGTATAATGCAGATCTCACAGGGCTGCATTTAAACCGTCGATAGGTTGGAAATTGCTGTGGAGCTTTAATTTTTGAAATATGTTTTCAGCACAAGGTAAAATTGATGTGATCGCATAAAGAAGCAAAACAAGTAACAACCTTTCAAAGAGATTCAACATAATTGTTACAAAGTAAAAAACCTTTTAGAACCCCCATACATTTCAGCAAGAATTGTGTTGTTTTCCATTATGGTTTTTATAGAGCTTCTGTAATATTGGTTCATAAAATGTGTGTCTGCAGAAATTATCTACGGAAGTTGGAGGGAGAAAAGACCTGCCAGGGCATCTATTTCATTTACAAGCCATCAATAACTAATGCAAGACACGACAATAATGCAACATTAAGGTTATTCATTTAAACACAGGAGTCAGGAAATGCAAAAAACAAGGATCTCATAATAACATCAAACACCCACAGTGCACAGATAAAATATTTTTGATTGCTAATTATACTGTTAAGTGTTATACCTTAAAATGAAACACATGAAATATGAACAAGCTAATGTTCCCTTGAGATACTTAACTTGCATTTCCTGGCTTTTAAGTTTAAATTGGAAACTTTAAAAGTTTCATTGACATAAATTTTTGTTTTTCATTTCCTTTCATTTCTTATTTTTGAAGAAAATGAAAAAAAAATGTTCATTGATTACTGATGGCGTTGATGGTGTTAAGAGTTACCCTCAGTCTTCATAGAGCTTTCTATAATGATTTTAAAATTGGGCTTATAAAGTTAACCAGAATGATGCCCACAGTCCTCAGGATGTGGTCATCCATGTCTCCAGGCCTGGACCTGCTATTGTGGTTTCACCCTTTCGTTTTAAACATAGAGCTGCCTTCTCTAAACAAATTGACTCTGTGCCACATATTTCGATTTCTTAATTTGATGAATCACAGTTTGAAAGGGAATAGGGGGTAGTGATATGTCTACAATAATAAATTTTGATTTTAGGAAGTCTTTTTACAGAGAGAGGGTCTCTCTTTCAAAATACTACTCTCAATAAGAACAATTAACAGGGAGAGAAGAGGTAAAGACTGATAGACACAGAGCCCAGCAGCAGGAAAAATACCTGGGCTCTGAAATTAAACACTGAATATGAATTTAGACTGATGATAACAGAGAATTGATGGTAGAAAAGACATCAATAGGGCAGAGAAAGGATGAATTCAGGAAGTAGATGACAACTTTTACTGATACTCTACTGCTTATGGCCCAAAGTCCAGATGCCTGACATGGTGAACAAAATCCTCCGCAATTTCTTTCTGTCTTACCTCTTGTGGTGGGCAGAATCATGGATCCCAAAACATGTCCATGGCCTATCTCCAGAACCTGTGACTATTTTACTTCATATAGCCAAAAAATATTTTGTAGTGTGTTTAGGTTAAAGGTCTTGTGATGGAGAGATTATCCTGGAATATCCTAGTGGGTCCTTACGGAGACAGAGAGCGGCAGACCAGTCTAAGAACAAGAGGGACAGTGGAGGCAGAGGTCTGAGTTATGTAATTATTCTCTTTGAAGATGGAAAGTTGTCATGGGCCAAGGAATGACAGCGGCCTCTAGATGCTAGAAAAGAAAGGAATGGATTCTCCCCAGAGGTTCCATGAAGGAAGACAGCCATGCCTACATCTTGATTTTTAGCCCCATAAAACCCATTTTGGACTTCTGGTCTCTAGAACTGTAAGATAATATATTTGTATTGTTTTAAACCACTAATTTTGTGGTAATTTGTTATGATAGCAATAAGAAAACTAATGTATTTCTATACACTCATAATGATAGCATTCATTATATTACTTTGTCTCAAAGATGCCATCTATTATTAGACATAAAGCTAATTTCATGAGATTTGGAGGTGGGTACAAAATATAATCATTTGTTTTATCAGTTAACAGATTATCTCAATGCAATTACATATTTTTATCTTTTTTAATATGACAACTGAACTTGGAGCTCAAGTTTTCCCTACAGTCAGAATCAAATGATTCTTTTAATTTTCTTTAGGCTCTTGGAAGTTGTGTGGTTCATCTTGGCATGTTGCTTTTCATAACTGATGTTCAGTTTCTTCAGAGATAGACATTGCCTTTTTAAGGTGTTTTGTTTGTGTTTGCTTCTTGTTAATTCATAGTTCCATTTTTTTTTCTTAATTGAATTACATGTTGTTGGAAGTTTAATTGCTTCTCTTAAAAACCTAGTAGAAGCATTTGTCAGGCAGATGTTGGTGCTCCAGTGATAGTCCTTCACGATGTACAAATCAGCCCTGCTATGCTTCTCTACCTTTAAAAGTCTTATGATTTACTCTGAAACACTGGCAATGTCTTCTGTCTCTAATTGCATTACCTGGATGTGACAGACAGTCTTCTGCATATTCAAGCTGCCTTATAGCAGTTTTTTGAAGACATTTAAGTGACAATTAGAGATCCATATTTCAGTGAAAATTAAATTGCATGTGATGCTACCAATGCAAAGAACTCAAACAAGTGTATGAACAAACACCTTTTAGGCACATAGTTGTCTCTATTCAGGAAAAAAAAAAACCCAGTTAGGTTGCATCTTACTTTTCTGCCTTTTAGACAAAAGGATTATTTCATATTGACTATATGACACATTTTGATTTTTAGAGACATCAAACTCAGAACACTTGACCTCTTGGGATCCAGGAAATAAGGTAATAATATGAATAATAGCTAATACAACACTTTCCAAATGAGTAAACTGAGGCTGGGGGATG
This sequence comes from Hyaena hyaena, assembly GCF_003009895.1. Taxonomy (NCBI): domain Eukaryota; kingdom Metazoa; phylum Chordata; class Mammalia; order Carnivora; family Hyaenidae; genus Hyaena; species Hyaena hyaena. Next base: position 1,022 of record NW_024082394.1, on the reverse strand, counting down.
ATAATGATTTCCTCAAGATTACCAGGTGAACAGAAGTAGCATTCAGATGGAGTGGCGCTGGTTACCTCTTTAATGCCTGGGCATTGAACCACTGCACCCTGGTACCCCATCTCCTGTTCCCACAACCATTAACTTCTTGGTGATCCATGAACATGCTATTCCCATTCCAGCCTTTGAGTGTTTGGGCATTTGCTCATCACTGCTCCATCTGGCAACCTCTCTAAGCAAAATGGTAAAGGAAAATGCTGTAGACTCAAGTGACTACTGTCCTGTTCCCACTACTTACAAGTTGAGCCTTTGTAACTCCATTTCTATAATGCAGGTTACTCAGTACATATCCCATAGATCTGCAGTAAAGATTAAGTTAAACAATACAGGTAAATAGTTTAGCAACAGTGACAGCCACATAAGAAATTATATTTAATGGGGGTGCCTGGGTGTCTCAGTTGGTTAAGTGTCTGACTTGGCTCAGATCACAATCTCACAGTTTGTGGGTTTGAGTCCCATGTTGGGCTCCATGCTGCCACCTCAGAGCCTAGCGCCTACTTAGGATCCTGTGTCTCCCTCTCTCTCTGTCCCTCCCCTACTCATGCTCAGTCTATCTCTCTCAAAAATAAATAAACATTTAAAAACTTTTAAAAAAGAAATTATGCTTAACGAGAAAAAGGAGAACAGGAAGAAAATAGGAATGATACATATATTACTTTCTTTCCAACAACTTATACCACTTCTTACGGTGTGTTTTTCATACCATTTGATTCAATTAATAGACAGAAAACAATTTTTGACCATCATCTCTGTGCATGCTCAGTCCTAGTTTTACTATCATCAAAAGAATTAATAGTGTTGCAAGAAGTATAAGGATGCTGTGTATTGGGGAGAGCTCCTACATGGTGTCAAAGAGAAACAGAGGTAAAGGTGATAAAAATAGAGTTTATTCAGTATTATCAAAATAGAGAAAAGAGGTTTCAGTATGGAACTGCATTCAATTTCTAATATAACCAGTACAAGAAAGGATTTTA
>NW_024082393.1:200046-208508 GCF_003009895.1 Hyaena hyaena | reverse complement strand
CTCAGTGGATTCTGCGTCCTTTTTCTCCCAATCTCTCAGGTTTTGTAAGGTTTCCAATGGCTTCAGATCTTTTCTGTGTGATGTATGGGTGCGAGTGCAAGTTCGGAGCTCCTTACTTCTCTGCCATCTTGCCCTCTCTCTCTCCTATTGTATTCCTATTCTTCATTTATTTCAGTTCTAATACTTAGTCTTTCTTTCTACTATCTTATAATGTAATTTATTCTTGTTCCTGAAGATGTTGCATTATATTTCTTATTTGACATCTTCCCCAATAAATGTAGGTGGTTATTGCTATGAACCTCCTCCTTAGCCCTACTTTTTGCTGCATCCTATAAGCTTAAATATGTTGTGTTTCCATTTTTGTTTGTCTCCAAATACTTTTTTATTTCCTTTTTAACTTCTTCTTTGAGCAACTGGTTGTTCAAGATAGTGTTTAGTTTCCCTGTATTTGTGAATTTTTCAGTTTTCTCCTGTTCTTGAGTTTTAATTTCATACCAGTGTGATTACAAGAGATACTGAAGATACTTAATATGATTTCAAACCCTCTTGAATTTGGTAACACTGTTTTGTGGCCTGACACATGGTCCATCTTAGAAAAATGTTTCATGTGTATTTGAGGAGAATGTGTCTTCTGTTGTCAGAATATCCTGTATATGTCTTTAATAGATTTTGATATATAGCCTTGTTCAAAATCCCTTTTCCTTGTTGATCCTTTCTCTTGGATAAGCTATCCATTGTGAGGGTAGGATATTATAGTCCCCAACTATTATAATATTGTTCTTCATTTCTCCATTTAGTTAATTTTTATATATTTTGTTGATGAGATGTTGGGTGCGTATTTACAATTGTTATATCTTCTTGATGCATTGATCCTTTTATCATTACATAGTGAACTTTTTTCTTTCTTTTTTTTTTTTACCATTTTTGTTTAAAGTCTATTTTGTTTTATAATATAAGCATAAATACTCATGCTTCTTTTGGTTACCATTTGCTTGAAATATCTTTTTTCATCCTTTCACTCACAGATTGGTCTTTAAGGCTGAAGTTAGTCTCTTACAGGCAACATATTGTTAGATCTTGGTTTTTTGTTGTTGTTTTGAGTTTTATCTTGTTATTACTGTTTATCCATTCAGCTATTCTCTTTTGATTGGAGAATTAATCTATTTTCTTTTAAAGTAATTATTAATAAATAAGGACTTACTATTACCATTTAATTGTTTTCTGGTTGTTTTGTACATCCACTGTTCCTTGTTTCTGCTTTCTTTTTGTCTTTTGATGTCCTATCCTGTCAGTATGCATTAACTTGTTTATATTGTTGCTTTGGGTAATTACTACAGTTTTTTCCATTGCTGTTACCATGGTCCTAACATAAGCTGTCTTATAATTTAACACCCAATTTCAAACTAATAACAACCTGATTTCAAAGGAATTCCTAAGCTTTATAATTTTATTTCTCCTCCCCTCACATTTTAGGTTATTGATGTTACAATATATCTATGTTTATGTTATATAATTAGTAGGTTATTATAGTTATGGTTATTATGTTTATTTGTTAACCTTTAAACTAGAGTTGTAAGTGAATTTTGCACCATGATTAATATATTACTGATTCCAACTTTGAGTATATATTTACTATTGCCAGTGAGTTTTGCAATGCATTCTTGTTTTATGATGTTAATTAGTGTACTTATATTTCCTCTGAGAAGACTCTCTTTATCATCTTTTGTAGGCAGGTTTACTAGTAACAAACTCCCTCAACTTTTTTCCATTCAAAAAAATTTTATCCGTCCATTCTGAAGGTCTACTTCATTAGATACAGTATTCTTTGTTGACAATGTTTTTCTTTCAGTATATTGAATATGTTAAGNGTAATTATTAATAAATAAGGACTTACTATTACCATTTAATTGTTTTCTGGTTGTTTTGTACATCCACTGTTCCTTGTTTCTGCTTTCTTTTTGTCTTTTGATGTCCTATCCTGTCAGTATGCATTAACTTGTTTATATTGTTGCTTTGGGTAATTACTACAGTTTTTTCCATTGCTGTTACCATGGTCCTAACATAAGCTGTCTTATAATTTAACACCCAATTTCAAACTAATAACAACCTGATTTCAAAGGAATTCCTAAGCTTTATAATTTTATTTCTCCTCCCCTCACATTTTAGGTTATTGATGTTACAATATATCTATGTTTATGTTATATAATTAGTAGGTTATTATAGTTATGGTTATTATGTTTATTTGTTAACCTTTAAACTAGAGTTGTAAGTGAATTTTGCACCATGATTAATATATTACTGATTCCAACTTTGAGTATATATTTACTATTGCCAGTGAGTTTTGCAATGCATTCTTGTTTTATGATGTTAATTAGTGTACTTATATTTCCTCTGAGAAGACTCTCTTTATCATCTTTTGTAGGCAGGTTTACTAGTAACAAACTCCCTCAACTTTTTTCCATTCAAAAAAATTTTATCCGTCCATTCTGAAGGTCTACTTCATTAGATACAGTATTCTTTGTTGACAATGTTTTTCTTTCAGTATATTGAATATGTTAAGCCATTCTATTTTGACTTGAAAAGCTTCTGTTAATAAATCTGCTGATAGGTTTATGAGGGTTCCCTTATATGTAACCTCTGTCTTTTCTTGCTTTAAAAATTCTTCTTTATCTTTGACTTTTGACAATTTAATTATAATGTATATATTTAGCCCTATTTGGTTCAACATATTTGAGGTACTTTGGGCCTCTTGAACCTAGATGACTATTTCTCTTTCCAGGTTTGGGAAATTACTTGCCATTACTGCTTTTTAATTTTTTAAATTTTTTAATGTTTATTTTATTTTTGTGAGAGACAGAGTGTGAGTGGGGAAAGGGCAGAGAGAGAGAGGAAAACACAGAATCTGAAGTAGGCTCCAGGCTCAGAGCTGTCAGCACAGAGCCCAACACAGGGATATCAAACCCATAAACTATGAAATCATGACCTGACCCAGAGTCCAACACTTAGCTGACTGAGCCAGCCAGCTGCCCCCAACCATTATTGCTTTAAATATATTTTCTGTCCTTTTCTCCTTCCAGAATTACAATGATGTGGGTATTATTTCTTTTCACTATGTCCCATAAGCCTCAAGCTTTCTGCATTCATTTTCATTCTTTTTTTCTTTTTGTTTCTCTAACTAGATAATTCAAACATCCTATCTTCCAGATTGAGGGTTCTTTCTTCTGTATGGTTGAATTTGGTTTTGAAGATATCTATTGAAATCCTCTGTTCAGTTATTATATTTTACACCATGATGATTTTTAACTTTTGAAATTAATTTATTAATTTATGTTAATAGAATTTATTGTCAAATTGGCTAACATACAGTGTCTACAGTGTGGTCTTGGTTTTGGGAGTAGATTCCTGTGATTCACTGCTTACATACAACACCCAGTGTTCATCCCAAGAAGTGTCCTCCTCAATGCCCATCAACCCTCAGTTTATTCTCTGTATTTAAGAGTCTCTTATGGTTTGCCTCCCTGTCTATTTGTAACTATTTTTCCCCTCCCCTTCCCCATGGTCTTCTGTTAAGTTTCTCAAATTCCAAATATGGGTGAAAACATATAATATCTATCCTTCTCTCCTTATCTCACTTAGCATAATACCCTCCACTTTCATCCACATTGCTGCAAATGGCAGGATTTCATTCTTTCTCATTGCCCAGTAGTATTCCATTGTATGTATAAACCATATCTTCTTTATCCATTCATCAGTTGATGGACATTTAGGCTCTTTCCATAATTTGGCTATTGTTGAAAGCATTGCTATAAACATTGGGGTATAGGTACCCCTATGAATCAGCACTCTTGTATCCTTTGGATAAATTCCTAGTAGTGCTATTGCAGGGTCATAGGGTAGTCCTATTTTTAATTTTTTGAGGAATCTCCATACTTTTTCCAGAGTGGCTGCACTAGTTTGCATTCCCCCAAAAGTGTAAGATGGTTCCCATTTCTCCACATTCACACCAGCGTCTGTTGTTTCCTGAGTTGTTAATTTTAGTCATGCTGACAGATATGAGGTGGTCTTTCAGTGTGGTTTTGATTTTTATTTTCCTGATGATGAGTGGCATTGAGCATCTTTCCATGTGTCTATTGGCCATCTGGATGCCTTCTTTGGAAAAGTGACTATTCATGTCTTCTGCCAATTTCTTCACTGGATTATTTGTTTGTCAAGTGTTGATTTTGGTAAGTTCTTTATAGATTTTGGATACTAACCCTTTATCCAATATGTCATTTGCAGTTATCTTTTACCATTCCATCAGTTGCCTTTTAGTTTTGTTGATTGTTTACAGCACAGATTTTTATCTTGATGAAGTCCTAATAATTCATTTTTGCTGTTAATTCCATTGCCTTTGAAGATGGATCAAGCAAGAAATTGCTGCAGCTGATGTCAAAGAGGTTGTTTCCTGTTTTCTTCTCCAGGGTTTTGATGGTTTCCTGTCTCACATTTAGGTGTTTCATCCATTTTGAGTTTATTTTTGTGTATGCTGTAAGAAAGTGATCTAGTTTCATTCTTCTGCATGTTACTGTCCAGTATTCCCAGCACCATTTGCTAAAGAGACTGTCTTTTTCCATTGGATATTCTTTCAGCTTTATGAAAAATTAGTTGGGCATTCATTTGTGGGTCCAGTTATATGTTCTCTATTCTATTCCATTGGTCTATGTGTCTGTTTTTGTGCCAGTACCATAATGTATAGATGATTACAGCTTTGTAGTAGAGACTAAAGTCTGGGATTGTGATGCCTCCTGCCTTGGTTTTCTTCTTCAACATTACTTTGGCTATTTGGTGTCTTCTGTGGTTTCATACAAGTTTTAGGATTGTTTGTTCTAGCTTTGAGAAGAATTCCAATGCAATTTTGATTGTGGTTGCTTTGAATGTGCAGATTGCATTAGGTAATATTGACATTTTAATAATATTTATTCTTCCGATCCATGACCATAGAATGTTTTTTGACTTTGTGTCTCCTTCAATTTTTTTCATAAGATTTCTATAGTTTTCAGCATACAGATCTTTTACATCTTTGTTTAGGTTTATTCCAAGTATTTTATGGTTCTTGGTGAAATTGTAAATGGGATTGATTTTTTGATTTCTCTTTCTGTTGCTTCATTATTGGTGTATAGAAATGCAATTGATTTCTGTACATTGATTTTTTTATCCTGTGACTTTGCTGAATACATGTATGAGTTCTAGCAGCCTTTTGGTGTAGTCTTTTGGGTTTTTCATGTAGACTATCATGTTGTCTCTGAAAAGTGAAAGGTTGACTTCTTTCATCACCAATTTTCATCACTTTTCATCATCACTTTTCATCACCAATTCTGATGCCTTTGATTTCCTTTTGTTGTCTGATGGCTGATGCTAGGACTTCCAGCACTATGTTAAAAAGCAGTGGTAAGAGTGGACATCCCTGTCGTGTTCCTGATCTCAGGGGGAAAGCTCTCAATTTTTCCGCGTTGATGATGATGTTAGCTGAGGGCAACCCAGCGAAGAAATGGGCAGAAGATATGAACAGACACTTCTCCAAAGAGGACATCCAGATGGCCAACAGACACATGAAACGATGCTCAGCATCCCTCCTCATCAGGGAAATACAAATCAAAACCACACTGAGATACCACCTCACGCCAGTCAGAGTGGCTAAAATGAGCAAATCAGAGAACTCTAGATGCTGGTGAGGATGTGGAGAAACGGGCACCCTCCTACACTGTTGGTGGGAATGTAAACGGGTGCAGCCCCTCTGGAAAACAGTGTGGAGGTTACTCAAAAAGTTAACAATAGAACTCCCCTATGACCCAGCAATAGCACTGCTAGGAATTTTCCCAAGGGATATAGTATTGCTGTTGCATAGGTGCACATGTACCCCAATGTTCATAGCAGCACTCTCAACAATAGCCAAAACGTGGAAAGAGCCTAAGTGTCCATCAACAGACGAATGGATCAAGAAGATGTGGTTTATCTAAGAACTCCCCTATGACCCAGCAATAGCACTGCTAGGAATTTACCCAAGTGTTATAGGAGTGCTGATGCATAGGAGCACATGGACCCCAATGTTCATAGCAGCACTCTCAACAATAGCCAAAACGTGGAAAGAGCCTAAGTGTCCATCAACAGACGAATGGATCAAGAAGATGTGGTTTATCTATACGATGGAATACTACATGGCAATGGGAAAGAATGAAATCTGGCCAAGTGTAGCAACATGGATGGACCTTGAGGGTGTTATGCTGAGCGAAATAAGTCAGGCAGAGAAGGACAGATAGCATGTGTTTGCACATAGAGGAGGATTAGGAGGAACTTAACGGAGGACCATGGGGGAGAAGAAGAGGGGAAATAGTGGGGGTGAGGGAGACAGGCAAATCATGAGAGACTCTTGAATACTGAGAACAAACTAAGGACTGATGGGTGTTGGGGGGAGGGGGGAGATGGGCATGGAGGAGGGCACTTGTGGAGATAAGCACTGGGTGTTATATGGAAACAAACCTGACAATAAACTATTTGTAAAAAAATAAATAATAAAATAAAATTACTTTTTAGAAAATAAAAAAACAAAAAGTCAATAATAATTTTTAATTGCTGTACTTGATAGCCCTTTTTCAACCTTTTTAACCACTTGATTCTTTATAGCACTGAACACTGTTGAGCCCTCCTCTAAATATGTTTTCCTTCATGGTCTTTTTTTAAAAATAATATGCTGAGTTACCCTGTATCCCTAGAGATTTTGCTGTTTAATTGCAATACTTCATCTTCCTATATAACCCTTAAAAGATAAACCTTTCAAAAAGTGAAGCTACAACTCTTTCTTATTGATATATTTTCCTCTAAAAGGTCTAATTTATTATTTATCAGCACTTTGTGAAAGAATTATAAATCTGTTTATCCCTGACTAATTCCCCTGAAGCCACTTCAGTATTGTCAGTTACCTAATGGTGTTTTCAGTGGTTGTCCCATCATTATATGGAACTGAACATTTTATAAATAATTTTTTAAATCAACCGTAGTCATTCATACCTTTAAAGATCCAATTAGTATATACATTTTTCTGATGATCTTGAAGTTTATTACTTATTTTAATTACAGTATAGTTAGTATACAGTGTTCTGTTAGTTTCAAGCCTACAATGTAATAATTCAACAATTCTAGAATTCACCTGGTTTTCATCACGACATGAGCACTCCTTAATCCCTATCACTATTTCACCCATTCTACTCCACATCCCCTCTGATAAACATCAGTTTGTCCTCTATAGTTAAAGTCTGTTTCTTGGTTTCTCTCTCTCTCTCTCTCTCTCTCGATTTTTTCCCGTGGCTCCCTTGCTTCTAGAATTCCACATATGGGGACGCCTTGGTGACTCATTCAGTTGGGTGTCCAACTCTTGATTTTGACTAAGGTCATGATCCCAGGGTCATGGAATCAAGCACTGCATTGGGCTTCATGCTGAGCATGGAGACTGCGAGGGATTCTCTTTCTCATCCTCCATCCCTGTCTCCTGTTCATGTACTCTCTCCTCACTCTCTCTAAAATTAAAAATAAATGAATAAAAATAAAATTCCACATATGAGTAAAATTATATGGTATATGTCTTTATCCAACTTATTTCACTTAGCATTATACTCTCTAGGTCTATTCCTGTCATTACAAATAACAAGGTTTCATTCTTTATTATTTTTTTAATTTTACTTTCAGAGAGAGAGAGGGAGGGAGATAAAAAGAAAGAGACAATGCAGGAGAGGGGCAGAGAGATAGCAGGAGAGAGAGAATCCTAAGCAGGCTCTGCACTATCAGCAGAGAACCTGATGTTGGACTCAAACTCTCAAACTGTGAGATCATGACCTAAGGTGAAATCAAGAGTCAGACACTTCACCAACTGAGCCAGACAGGCACCCCTCTTTCTTTGTTATTGTTAAATAATATTTCATTAAAAATATATATGTACATATATATATAAATGTATATATATAAATGTATATATATACAAATATATACATATATATTTTACATCTTCTTTATCCATTCATCAATTTATGGACACTTGGGCTGCTTCCATACTTTGGCTATCTATAATACTATGAACCCAGTGGTACATGTATCCCTTTGAGTTAGTATTTTTTTATTTCTTAAGTATATAGCTAGTGTGTGATTACTGGATCATAGGGTAGTTCATTCTTTAGCTTTTTGAGGAAATTTCATACTCTTTTCACAGTGGCTGCAACAATTTGCATTCTCACCAACAGTGTAGGAGGGTTCTATTTTCTCTTCGTTCTCACCAAAACTTGTTTCTTTTTTTATTTTAGGCATTCTGACAGGTGTAAGGTGATATCTCTGTAGTTTTGGCCTGAATTTCCCTGATGATTAGTGATGTTGAGCATCTTTATATGTGCCAGCCATCTGGATGTATTCTTTGGAGAAATGTCAGTTAATATCTTCTG
>NW_024082393.1:101559-198147 GCF_003009895.1 Hyaena hyaena | reverse complement strand
TCCCATCATTATATGGAACTGAACATTTTATAAATAATTTTTTAAATCAACCGTAGTCATTCATACCTTTAAAGATCCAATTAGTATATACATTTTTCTGATGATCTTGAAGTTTATTACTTATTTTAATTACAGTATAGTTAGTATACAGTGTTCTGTTAGTTTCAAGCCTACAATGTAATAATTCAACAATTCTAGAAGTCACCTGGTTTTCATCACGACATGAGCACTCCTTAATCCCTATCACTATTTCACCCATTCTACTCCACATCCCCTCTGATAAACATCAGTTTGTCCTCTATAGTTAAAGTCTGTTTCTTGGTTTCTCTCTCTCTCTCTCTCTCTCTCGATTTTTTCCCGTGGCTCCCTTGCTTCTAGAATTCCACATATGGGGACGCCTTGGTGACTCATTCAGTTGGGTGTCCAACTCTTGATTTTGACTAAGGTCATGATCCCAGGGTCATGGAATCAAGCACTGCATTGGGCTTCATGCTGAGCATGGAGACTGCGAGGGATTCTCTTTCTCATCCTCCATCCCTGTCTCCTGTTCATGTACTCTCTCCTCACTCTCTCTAAAATTAAAAATAAATGAATAAAAATAAAATTCCACATATGAGTAAAATTATATGGTATATGTCTTTATCCAACTTATTTCACTTAGCATTATACTCTCTAGGTCTATTCCTGTCATTACAAATAACAAGGTTTCATTCTTTATTATTTTTTTAATTTTACTTTCAGAGAGAGAGAGGGAGGGAGATAAAAAGAAAGAGACAATGCAGGAGAGGGGCAGAGAGATAGCAGGAGAGAGAGAATCCTAAGCAGGCTCTGCACTATCAGCAGAGAACCTGATGTTGGACTCAAACTCTCAAACTGTGAGATCATGACCTAAGGTGAAATCAAGAGTCAGACACTTCACCAACTGAGCCAGACAGGCACCCCTCTTTCTTTGTTATTGTTAAATAATATTTCATTAAAAATATATATGTACATATATATATAAATGTATATATATAAATGTATATATATACAAATATATACATATATATTTTACATCTTCTTTATCCATTCATCAATTTATGGACACTTGGGCTGCTTCCATACTTTGGCTATCTATAATACTATGAACCCAGTGGTACATGTATCCCTTTGAGTTAGTATTTTTTTATTTCTTAAGTATATAGCTAGTGTGTGATTACTGGATCATAGGGTAGTTCATTCTTTAGCTTTTTGAGGAAATTTCATACTCTTTTCACAGTGGCTGCAACAATTTGCATTCTCACCAACAGTGTAGGAGGGTTCTATTTTCTCTTCGTTCTCACCAAAACTTGTTTCTTTTTTTATTTTAGGCATTCTGACAGGTGTAAGGTGATATCTCTGTAGTTTTGGCCTGAATTTCCCTGATGATTAGTGATGTTGAGCATCTTTATATGTGCCAGCCATCTGGATGTATTTTTTGGAGAAATGTCAGTTAATATCTTCTGACCATTTGTAATTGGATTATTTGGGGGGGGGGGCATTGAATTGTATCAGTTCCTTATACATACTGGATACTAACCTTCATCAGATATGTCATTTCCAAATATCTTCTCCCACTCCATAGGTTACCTTTTAGTTTTGTTGATTGTTTCTTTCACTGTGCAGAAGCTTTTTATTTTGTTATAGTCCCAATAGTTTATTTTTGCTTTTATTTCTCTTACCTACTCAGAAGACTTATCTAGAAAACTGTCAGGAGACATATCTAGAAAAAAATTGCTATGGAAGATGTCAAATAAATTACCTCCTGTGTTCTCATCTAGTATTTTTATGGTTTCAGGTCTTATATTTAGGTCTTTCATCGATTTTGAATTTATTTTTGTGTATGGAATGAGAAAGTGGTCAATTTCATTCTTTTGCATGCAGCTGTACACTTTTCCCAACACCATTTGTTGGAGAGTTTTTCACATTGGATATTCTTTCCTGCTTATTAAAAGATTAGCATAGCATTCCTGACCATAAATTGTGGGTTTATTTCTGTGTTTTCTATTCTGTCCCACTGATTTATGTGTTTGTGCCTTTACCATACTGTTTTCATTCCTAAAGATTTATAATGCAACTTAAAGTCTAGAATTGTGGTACTTCCAGCTTTGCATTCATTTTTTAAGATTGCTTTGGCTGTTTGCATCTTTGGTGGTTCCATATAAATTTTAGGATTGTTCTACTTCTGTGAAAAATGCTATCGCTATTTTGATATGGATTGCACCAAATATGTAGATTGCTTTGGGTAATCTCAACATTTAACAGTATTTGTTCTTCTAATCCATGAACATGGAATATCTTCCCATAATTTTGTGTGTGTCATCTTCAATTTCATCAGTGTTTGCTGGGAAGTTTTGGTTTCTAATTCAATGTTCTTGCTAGCAATTGGTCTGTTGGAATTTTCTATTTCTTCCTGCTTCAATTTTGGTAGATTCTAGGTTTCTAAGAATTTATCCATTTCTTCTAGGTTATCTAATTGGTATATTTTTTCATAATATTCACATATAATGTTTGTATTTCTGTGGTGTTGGTTGTGGTGATTTTGTTTCAGTCCTTTCTCTTTTTTTCTTGGTAAGTCTAGCTAGAGGTTTACCAATTTTGTTGATTTTTTTTCCCCCAAGAATGAGCCCCTGGTTTTATTCATATTTTTAAGTTTCTATATAATTTATTTCTACTCTAATCTCTATTATTTCTTTCCTTCTGCTCATTTTGGGTTTTGTTTGCTGTTTTCATTCTATCCACTGTAGGTGTAATGTTAGGTTATTTCAGATTTTTCTTGCTTCTTGAGATAAAAATATATTCCTGTACACTTCCCTCTTAAAACTGCTTTTGCTATATTTAAAGGTTTGGGGTCATTGTGCTTTCATTTTCATTAGTTTCCAAGTAATTTTAAATTTCTTCTTTGGTTTCTTGGTTGACTCATTCACCTATTACTTGCATGTTGTTTAACCTCCATTTATTTGTCCTCTTTCCAGAGTTCTCTTGTGGTTGATCTCTAGTTCCATAGTGTTGGAGTGAGAGAAGATGCATGGTATGGCTTTGACCTTTTTGAATTTGTTGAGACTTGTTTTGCGGCCTAATACATGATCTATTCAGGAGAATGTTCCATGTGCACTTGAAAGAAAATGTGTATTCTGCTGTTTTACAGTGGAATGTTCTTTTTTTTTTTCTTTTTTTTTTTTTTTTACAAATAGTTTATTGTCAAATTAGTTTCTACATAACACTCAGTGCTCATCCCCAAAGTGCCCTCCTCCATGCCCATCCCCCCTCCCCCCCACATCCATCAGTCCTCAGTTTTTGTCAGCATTCAAGAGTCTCTCATGGTTTGCCTCTCTCCCTTTCCCCCACCATTTCCGCCCTTCTTCTCCCCCTTGTTCCTCCGTCAAGTTCCTCCTAATCCTCCTATACGTGCAAACATATGGTATTTGTCCTTCTCTGCCTGACTTATTTCGCTCAGCATAACACCCTCAAGGTCCATCCATGTTGCTACACATGGCCAGATTTCATTGTTTCTCATTGCCATGTAGTATTCCATGGTATAGATAAACCACATCTTCTTGATCCATTCATCTGTTGATGGACACTTAGGCTCTTTCCATGTTTTAGCTATTGTGGAGAGTGCTGCTATGAACATTGGGGTACATGTGCTCCTATGCCTCAGCATTTCTGTATCCCTTGGGTAAATTCCTAGCAGTGCTATTGCTGGGTCATAAGGGAGTTCTATTGTTAGTTTCCTGAGGAACCTCCACACTGTTTTCCAGAGGGGCTGTACCAGTTTACATTCCCACCAACAGTGTAGGAGGGTGCCCGTTTCTCCACATCCTCGCCAGCATCTAGAGTTCTCTGATTTGCTCATTTTAGCCACTCTGACTGGCGTGAGGTGGTATCTCAGTGTGGTTTTGATTTGTATTTCCCTGATGAGGAGGGATGCTGAGCATCGTTTCATGTGTCTGTTGGCCATCTGGATGTCCTCTTTGGAGAAGTGTCTGTTCATGTCTTCTGCCCATTTCTTCACTGGGTTGTTTGTTTTTCGGGCGTGTAGTTTGGTGAGTTCCTTATAGATTCTGGATATTAACCCTTTATCTGATATGTCATTTGCAACTATCTTTTCCCATTCCGTTGGTTGCCTATTAATTTTCTGGGTTGTTTCCTTGGCTGTGCAGAAGCTTTTAATCTTGATGAGGTCCCAACAGTTTATTTTTGCTCTTGATTCCCTTGCTTTTGGGGATGTGTCAAGTAAGAAGTTGCTGCGGTGGAGGTCAAGGAGGTTGTTTCCTGCTTTCTCCTCTAGGGTGTTGATAGTTTCCTGTCTCACGTTCAGGTCCTTTATCCATTTTGAGTTGATTTTTGTGCATGGTGTGAGAAAATGATCTAGTTTCATTCTTCTGCATGTTGCTGTCCAGTTCTCCCAACACCATCTGTTAAAAAGGCTGTCTTTTTTCCATTGGATATTCTTTCCTGCTTTGTCAAAGATCAGTTGGCTGTATACTTTTGGGTCCACTTCTGAGTTCTCAATTCTGTTCCATTGGTCTATGTGTCTGTTTTTGTGCCAATACCATACTGTCTTGAGGATGACAGCTTTGTAGTAGAGGCTGAAGTCTGGGATGGTGATACCTCCCGTTTTGGTTTTATTTTTCAGTATTACTTTGGCTATTCGGGGTCTTTTGTGGTTCCATACAAATTTTTGGATAGTTTGTTCTAGTTTTGAGAAGTATGCTGGTGCAATTTTGATTGGAATTGCATTGAATGTGTAGAGTGCTTTAGGTAGTAATGACATCTTAACTATATTTATTCTTCCTATCCATGAGCATGGAATGTTTTTCCATTTCTTTGTGTCTTCTTCAATTTCCTTCATAAGTTTTCTATAGTTTTCATCATACAGATCTCTTGTATCCTTGGTTAGGTTTATTCCGAGGTATTTTATGGTTTTTTGTGCAATTGTGAATGGGATCAGTTTCTTGATTTCTCTTTCTGTTGCTTCATTATTGGTGTATAAAAATGCAACCGATTTCTGTACGTTGATTTTGTACCCTGCAACTTGGCTGAATTCTTGGATCAGTTCTAGTAGGCTTCTGGTGGAGTCTGTCGGGTTTTCTATGTAGAGTATCATGTCATCTGCGAAGAGTGAAAGTTTGACTTCCTCTTTGCCAATTCTGATGCCTTTGATTTCCTTTTGTTGTCTGATGGCTGATGCTAGGACTTCCAGCACTATGTTAAACAACAGTGGTGAGAGTGGACATCCCTGTCGTGTTCCTGATCTCAGGGGGAAAGCTCTCAGTTTTTCCCCGTTGAGGATGATGTTAGCTGAAGGCTTCTCATAGATGGCTTTGATGATGTTTAAGTAGGTTCCTTCTATCCCAACTTTCTCGAGAGTCTTTATTAAGAAGGGATGCTGTATTTTGTCAAATGCTTTTTCTGCATCTATTGACAGGATCATATGGTTTTTATCTTTTCTTTTATTGATATGATGGATCACATTGATTGATTTGCGAATGTTGAACCAGCCCTGTAACCCAGGAATGAATCCCACTTGATCTTGGTGGATGATTCTTTTGATATGCTGCTGGATTCGATTTGCAAGGATCTTGTTGAGAATTTTTGCATCCGTATTCATCAAGGATATTGGCCTATAGTTCTCTTTTTTTGTTGGATCTCTGTCTGGCTTGGGAATCAGAGTGATGCTGGCTTCATAAAATGAGTCCGGGAGTTTTCCTTCGACTTCTATTTTTTGGAATAGCTTGAGAAGAATTGGGATTAATTCTGTTTTAAATGTCTGGTAGAATTCCCCAGGGAAACCATCAGGTCCAGGGCTCTTATTTGTTGGGAGATTTTTGATCACTGATTCGATTTCTTCACTCGTTATGGGTCTGTTCAGGTTTTCTATTTCTTCCCGTGTGAATTTTGGTAGTGAGTGTGTGTTTAGGAATTTGTCCATTTCTTCTAAGTTGTCCAATTTGTTGGCATATAATTTTTCATAGTATTCCCTGATAATTGCTTGTATTTCTGAGGGGTTGGTTGTAATAAGTCCATTTTCATTCATAATTTTGTCTATTTGGGTGCTCTCTCTTTTCTTTTTGATAAGCCTGGCTAGAGGTTTGTCAATTTTGTTTACTTTTTCAAAAAACCAACTCTTGGTTTCATTGATCTGTTCAATTGTTTCTTTGGTCTCTATGTTGTTTATTTCTGCTCTAATTTTTACTATTTCTCTTCTTCTACTGGGTTTAGGGCGTTCTTGTTGCTCTGCCTCTAGCTCCTTTAGGTGAGCTGTTAGATTTTGGACTTGTGCTTTTTCTAATCTCTTGAAATAGGCCTGGAGAGCAATGTACTTTCCTCTTAGGACTGCCTTGGCCGCATCCCATAGATTTTGAATTGTTGTGTTTTCATTTTCATTTGTTTCCATATATTTTTTAATTTCCTCTCTAATTGCCTGATTGGCCCATTCATTCTTTAGAAGGGTGTTCTTTAACCTCCATGTTTTTGGCGGTTTTCCAGACTTCTTCCTGTAATTGATTTCAAGTTTCAAAGCATTGTGATCTGACAGTGTGCATGGTATGATCTCTATTCTTTTATATTTATTGAGGGCTGCTTTATGTCCCAGTATGTGATCTATCTTGGAGAATGTGCCATGCGCACTTGAGAAGAAAGTAAATTCCCTGGCCTCAGGATGTAAAGTTCTAAATATATCCGTCAGATCCATCTGGTCCAATGTGTCTTTCAAGTCCATTATTTCTTTAGTGATTTTCTGTCTGGTTGACCTATCCATTGCTGTAAGCGGAGTATTAAAGTCCCCTGCTATTAGCACATTCTTATCTATAAGCTTGTTTCTGTTTGTGATTAATTGTTTTAGATATTTAGGTGCTCCCATATTCGGTGCGTAGACATTTATGATTGTTAGTTCTTCCTGATGGATGGACCCTGTAATTATTATGTAGTGCCCTTCTTCATCTCTTGTGATTGTCTTTAATTTAAAGTCCAGTTTGTCTGATATAAGTATCGCTACTCCGGCTTTCTTTTGATTTCCTGTAGCATGATATATATTTCTCCATCCCCTTACTTTTAATCTGAAGGTATCTTCCCGTCTAAAATGAGTTTCTTGTAGACAGCATATTGATGGATTTTGTTTTTTAATCCATTCTGCTACCCTATGTCTTTTGATTGGAGCATTCAGCCCATTTACATTCAGTGTTATTATTGAAATATGTGGGTTTAGAGTCTTTGTATCTTTTGTAGGGTTCATGTTTGTGGTGGTGTCTCTGGTATCTTTGTTCCTTGCAACCTTTCCTTCAGAGCATCCCCCTCAGGATTTCTTGTAGGGCTGGCTTCGTGGTGACAAATTCTTTCAATTTCTGTTTATTTGGAAAGGTTTTTATCTCTCCTTCTATTTTGAATGACAGGCTTGCTGGATAGAGGATTCTTGGCTGCATATTTTTACTGTTCATCACATTGAAGATTTCCTGCCATTCCTTTCTAGCCTGCCAAGTTTCAGTAGATAGGTCTGTCACCACTCTGATAGGTTTCCCTTTGTATGTTAGGGCCCTTTTCTCCCTAGCTGCTTTCAAAATTCTCTCTTTGTCCTTGTATTTGGCCATTTTCACTATGATATGTCGTGCAGAAGATCGATTCAGGTTACGTCTGAGGGGAGTCCTCTGAGCCTCTTGTACTTCCACATTTACTTCCTTCCCCAGGTCGGGGAAGTTCTCTGCTATAATTTGTTCCAGGACTCCTTCAGCACCTTTCCCTCTCTCTTCCTCTTCTGGGATTCCTATGATACGGATATTGTTGCGTTTGACCGTATCGCTGAGCTCTCGAATTCTTCTTTCCTGTTCCTGGATCAGTTTGTCTCTTTTTTTGTCAGCTTCTTGTTTTTCTATAATGGTGTCTTCTAAATCACTTATTCTCCTTTCTGCCTCTTCAATCCGTGCATTGGAGGCCTCTAATTTATTATGGATCTCATTTATCGCATTTTTTAATTCTTCATGCCTATTTTTATTTTCCATTCTGTCTGTAGCCATAGTTTCTTTGATGTCCCCTATGTTTTTTTCAAGCCCAGCTATTAATTTTACCATTATTATTCTAAAATCTTGTTCAGTGATGCTGCTGATATCTGTTTTGAGCAGTTCATTAGCTGTCATTTCTTCTTGGAGTTTCTTTGGAGGAGAGGTCTTTCGTTTCGTCATTTTAGTTAGCTTTCCGGCTCTTGTTGGTTTTAAAGACCTATTATTCTCTCTGTTTCTATGAGCACTGCTATATCCAAGAAGGCTCTTTGACTTTCCAGGGCCTACCCTTTCAGAGAGTGTTTTTTGAATGGTATCCCCTGGTCTCTCTTGTTGGGACCTTGGTTATTTTATTTTCCTATTCGTAGTGATATTTGGGACTCTCCACCTTGTGCACTCTAGCTTGTTTCTTGAGGTAGCCCTGGAAAAGAAAACAGACAGACAAACACACAGGGAGCAGGAGCACACAAACGCACAGGCTAATTCAACTAACATGCAAAGCGGGAGGGAAAACGAAAAAGTTAAGAGAAAAGATGGAGGAGGGAGGGCGAATAATAGGGAGTATAAAACACTACAGTGGAATGTTCTTAAATGTATCTGTTAAATCCATCTGGTCCAGTGTGCCATTCAAAGCCACTGTATTTATGAGTTTTCTGTTTGGATAATATGTCCTTTGATGCAAGCAGTGTGTTAAGTCTCCTGCTATTATTGTATTACTATTTATTATTTCCTTCATGTTTGCTGTCACCTGTTTTATGTCTTTGAGTTATACCATGTTGGGTGATAATTATTTACAGTTATTTTATACTTTTGTTTGAATATCCCCTTTATTATTGTACAGTGGCTTTATTTGTCTCTTGCTACAATCTGTGCTTTAAAGTCTATTTTGTCTGAGGTATAAGTATTGCTATTCCACCATTCTTTTTTTTTAAAATAGTTTGTTGTCAAGTTGGTTTCCAGATAACACCCAGTGCTCATCCCAAGTGCCCTCCTCCATGCCCATCACCCTTCTTCCCCTCCCTCCCACCCCCATAAGCTCTCCGTCTGTCCTTGGCATTCAAGAGTCTCTCATGGTTTGCTTCCCTCCTCTCCCCCACTATTTTCCCCCTTCTTCTCCAGCTTTCTTTTGACACCGATTCAAATGATAAATGTTTCTCTATCCTTTCACTTTCCATATGCAGGTAACATTAGGTCTCAAATCAGTCCCTTGTACACAGGAGATACATAAGTTTTGTTTTTTTAATCTACTCTGTCACACTAGGTCACTTGATTGGAGCATTTAGTCCATTTCTATATGAAGTAATTATTAATATGTATTTATTGTCATTTTGTTGCTTGTTTTGTTGTTGTTTCTATGTTTTTTCTCTGCTCCTTTTTTCTGTTTCCTTTTCATGGTTTACTGGTTTTATTTATTGATATATTTGAATTCTTTTCTCTTTATTCTTTGCCTCCTGGATCTGGATATCTGTTTCCTTCCCCAGATTAGGAAAGTTTTCAGCTATTATTTCTTTAAATATTCAGCCCCCTTTTCTCTCTCTCTTCCTCTTCTGGGACCCCCTATAATATGAGTGTTATAATACTTGACATAGTCACAGAGTTCTTTAAGTATATTCTCAATTTGCATACTTTTTTTTCCTCTCATTTACTCAACTTGGTTACTTTCCATTACTCTGTCTTCCAGGTCATTCTTTGTTCTGCTTCATCTAGCCTGCTATTTATTCTATCACCTGTATTTTTTATGTCATATATTGTGTTCTTCATCTCTGATTTTTTTTTTGTCTCTTTGTTAAGGGTCTAACTGATGTCCTCCTCCATTCTTTTCTCAAGTACAATGAGTACCTTTATGATCATTACATTGAATTCTCTATCAGGCATATTATTTAAATCTGTTCAGTTAGGTCTTTTGATGTGGTTTGCTCCTGTTCCTTCACTTGGGATATATTTCTCTCTTTCTCTTACTCATTTTGTCTAACTCTCTGTGTCTTTTTCTGTGCATTAGAAAAGTCAGCTATATCCCCTGCTATTGAAGATAATGGCTTTATGTAGGATAGGACTTGCAATGCCCTGAAATACAGGATCAACCCCTTGATCCCAATGATCTGGTGCTTCAGGGGTATCTCCTGATTGTGGTGTATGCCCTGTTATGCTCTTATCTATTTTCCCTTTGGATTAGTTGTCCTCAGTTGGCTTCCTCTGGCAGGTTTGGGGTATATTTTGGTGACCATCAGATTCCATGGTGTGTGCCATTGGAAACAGAGCAATGGGAAAATATACTAGCTTTTTCCTTTTTCTTTCCCTCAACTCTCTCATCATTGCCTCCTACTAGATAAACGCAAGGGGAAATGAGGTGATACAAAAGCTAAGGCTAGCTTGCAGTATCCAACTCTATGTAAATACAGAGCACAGGAGGCAGGAGTGGGCTCACACTCAGAACAGTCAGTCCCTAAGCCAGTGCAAAGGTTGGTGTGAATTTTTTTTATTATTTTTTAATGTCTATTTATTTTTGAGAGCAAGAGAAAAAGAGCATGAGCAGGGGAGGGGCAGAGAGAGAGGGGGACACAGAATCTGAAGCAGGCTCCAGGCTCCGAGCCATCAGCACAGAGCCCGATATGGGGCTCAAACCCACAAATTGTGAGATCATGACCTGAGTTGAAGTCGTACACTTAACAAACTGAGCCATCCAGGCACCCAATAAGGTGAAATGTTTTAAGTGAAATTGCCTTTCTTAGATTTCATTCTCACTGTACTTGATAGAAATGTATAACTGTAATTTAAATAATTATTTTTCAGAAATAACACTATAACTACATGTTTTAAGAGTATTTTTCTGGGTTTTTATTGCATGTGCAATGACAGCAATTTTTTAAGTAACAAATCAAGTAATTAAAACTTAAAAACAAGTATATACAGCCTAATTTTAACCCTCTCTTCAAGGTCTTCTGTTGTCTTCAGTAATTTTTTTAATAGAGACATTTAAATGTATTTAAGCAAAGATAAGTAGGAAGTTGGTATATGAGTGTGAGTCTTGCATAAAGCATAAGGATTACAGACAATTTCCAACACATATTTAAAAGACAGTGGGGAAGAGCCATAGAAAGATACTATAAAGGTAGGGAAAAAGAGATGAAACAAATATTAAGGTTGGGGAAAGGGTGTCAAATGGAAGAGGCCAAATATATAAAACGATTGAAGGAAGAGTGGAAATTTCTTCATAAAATTTTATTTTATAGTAGAAATAATAGAAATCTACTTTATCCTATTGACTATAGGTACAATGTTGTAGAGCAGATCTCTAGTTTATTCATCTTGGTTGACTGAAACTTTATGTCTACTGATTAATATGTCCTCATTTCAGCCTACCCTCATACCTAGCAACCATCATTCTTCTCTTTGACTCTCTGAATTTGATGTTTTTGGGTATCTCATAGAGGGATAAAATGTAATAATTTCTTTGTAATTGGTTTTTTTCACTTAGAGTAATATTCTCCAGATTATTACATTTTGTCCTGTATCATAGACTTTCCTTTTCCTAATTTTTGACATATAATTATTCAGTGTCTTATGATGCTTTCTTTGTGTGTGTGTGTGTGTGTGTGTGTGTGATCACTTGTAATGTCTTTTATTTATTTTTATTTATTAGAACCTATCTCTTTTCTTAGTCTAGTCAAGTGTTTATCAATTTTATACACCATTTCAAAAAACCAGCTCCTATTTTCACTGGCCTTTTTTCTATTCTATTTTTGATTACTTTATATCTGCTCTAATCTTATTTCCATCCTTCTGCTAACATTGAGTTCAGTGTTTGTTTTGTTCTGTTTTGTTTCATACGGTGTAAAGTTAGCTTGTTTGAGACCTTTTAAATTTATTTTTGATTGAATTTTTATTATTTTAACACTTTTTTTCTTTTTATTGTAGTATAGTTAACATACAATGTTACATTAGTTTCAGATGTACAACAAATTAGTGATTCAGTACTCTATACATTATGCTATAACTCACCACACCTGTCATCATATAACACTATTACATCACCATCTGTCATCATATAACACTATTACAATAACATTGGATGAATACCTTATCCTGTACCTTTCACCCACATGAGTTATTCTTCCATAAGTGGAAGCTGCTACCTTCCTCTCTCCTTTAACCATTTTGCCCATCCTCCTACACTTTTCATTCTGGTGACCACCATTTTTCCTGTATTTATGAATCGGTTTCATGTTTTTGGTTTATTTATTTTTTTAGATTCCACATATAAGTGAAATCATACGGTTTTTGCTTTCTTTTTCTGAATTATTTTACTCAGTATAACACCCTTTATGTCTATTCATGTGGTTGTAAGTGGTAAGGTCTCAACTTTATGTCCAAGTAATATTCCAGTGTGTGTGTGTGTGTGTGTGTGTGTCTGAGTGTACATACACAAAACACCTCACATCTTCTGTATCGATCAGTGGACACTGATAAAGACTAGCTCGTCAAGAAATGACTAGCTCATATGGTGTTCCAATTTTTAATTTTTTTTAGGATACTCCATAGCGTTTTCCACGTTGCTGCACTAATTTACAATCCAACCAATAGCATACAAGAGTTCTTTTTTTCTCCGCATCCTTGCCAATGCTTGCTATTTCTTATCTTTTTGATTCTACCATTCTGATTGCTGTGAGGTGACATCTCATTGTTGTTTCAATTTACATTTTCCTCCTTATTTGTGATGTTAAGTATCTTTTCATGTATGTGTTAGCCTCCTGTATGTATTTTTGGAAATATAGCTATTCAGGTATTCTACCCATTTTTAATTGGATTATTTGTGGTTTTGGTGTTGAGTTGTAGTTCATTATATATTTTGGATATAAACACCTTATTGGATATAGCATTGGCAAATATATTCTCCCATTCAGTAGGTTTGTTTGTTTGTTTATGATTTTCCTTGCCATTGCAAAAGCTTTTCATTTTGATGTAGTCCCACTAATTTGTTTTTACTTTAGTTTCCTTTTTCTGAGAAGACCAACTAGAAAAATGATTCTACCGTCAATAGAGAGATTACTGTCTATGTTTTCTTCAAGGAGCTTAATAGTCTCAGGTCTGACATTTGGGTCTTTAATTCACATTCAGCTTATTTCTGTGTATGGTGTAAGAAAGTGGTCTGGTTTCATTCTTGTGTGTGTAGCTGTCCAGCTTTCCTAGAACCATTTATTGAAGAACTGTCTTCCTCATTGCATATTCTTGTTTCCTGTGTTGTAGATTAACTGGCCATAAAAATGTGGGTTTATTTCTGGGTTCTCCTTTTTGTTCTATAGATCTATGTGTATTTTTGTAACAGTACCATATTGTTTTCTTTATTATAGCTTTATAATATAGTTTGAAATCTGGGATTATAGTGCCTCCAGCTATGCTCTTTCCCAAGATTTCTTTGGCTGATTTGTGATTCCATATAAATTTTATGGTTATTTGTTTTAGTTATATGAAAATGCTGTAGATATTTTGACGGAATTGCATTGAATATGGATTATTTTGGGGTAGTCTGGATATTTTAACAATATTCCTCAAATCCACGAGCATGGTACATCTTTCAATTTGTTAATGTTGCTATCAATTTCTTGCACCAGTGTTTTATAGTTTTCAGAGTACGGGTCTGTCACTTCCTTGGTTAAGTTTAATTCAAGGCATTTTATTTTTTATAGTGCAATTGTAAATGGAATTGTTTTCTTAATTTCACTTTCTGCTATTTCATTACTAGTGAATAGAAATGCAACAGTTTTCTATATCTTAATTTTATACCTTCAAATTTACTGAATTTATTCTCATATTTTTTGGTAAATATTTTAAGGATATATATCTATATATATCCTACCTTCTACAAATAGGGAGTTTTACTTTTTCCTTACCCATTTGGATACCTTTTATTTATTTTTTTTTTAAAAATTTTTAATGTTTTATTTATTTCTAGGAGAGAGAGAGAGACAGCGTGAGCAGGGGAGGGTCAGAGAGAGAGGGAGTCACAGACTGAAACAGGCTCCAGGCTCTGAGCTGGCAGTCAGTACAGAGCCCGACGCAGGGCTTGAACCCACAAACCGCGAGATCATGACCTAAGCGAAAGTCGGAAGCTTAACCGACTAAGCCACCCAGGCACCCCACCTTTTATTTTTTTAAATGTTTATTTTTGAGAGAGCTTGCACACTTGTGAGGGAGGGGTAGAGAAAGGGTGATACAGAGGATCTTAAGTGGGCTCAGCGCCACCAGCAGAGAACCCAATGTGGGGCTTGAATCCATGATCCATGAGATAATTATCAGAGCAGAAGTCAGACTCTTAACTGACTGAGACACCCATGCACTTCGCCTTTTCCCCCTCTTGTCTGATTGTAGTGGGGGAGACTTCCAGTATTAAGGTGAATAAAACATGCTGTGAGTGGCCTTCCTTTTCTTTTACCTTTTGACATAAAAACTGTAGTTTTTATGTAGTGTCAGTGTTTGGTTTTGGTATCATGGTAATACTTGGCCACATAAAGTGAATTTAGAAACTGTCCTTCCTCTTCTATATTTTAGTCTAGTTTCAGGAGAATAGACATTAAATCTTCTTTAGATATGTGGTAGAATTGAATTGTAAAGCCATTTGATTCTGTACTTAGTTTGTTGCAAGTTTTTTGATTACCAACTCAAATTCATTTCTAGTAATCAGCTCAGATTTTCTCTTTCTTCTTGATTCAAGTTTGGAAGATTGTCCTCAGGAATTTATCCATTGCTTATAAGTTGTTCAATTCATTGGCATATTTTTTTTCTGAGTAATGTCTTAAAAAATCTTTCTCTTTGTGTGCTGTCCATTGTTACTTCTCTTTCAATTCTGATTTTACTTATTTGAGTCTTTTTTTTCTTGATGAGTCTGGCTAAAGGTTTTTGAATTCTTTTTATTATTTCAAAGAACCAGCTCTTGGCTTCATTGACCTTTTGTATTTTTTAAGTCTCTATTTTATTTATTTCTTCTCTGATCTCTATTATCTCTTTCCTTCTAGTAATTGGGCTTTGTTCTTTTTCTAGTTCCTTTAAATGTAAAGTTAGATCACTTATTTGAGAGTTTTCTTATTTCTTAAAGTAAGCCTTTATCATAATATATTTTTGACTGCAGTATTTTATTTTCACTTGTCTCTTACATTATTTCTTTTTTAAAATTTCTTCATTGATCTATTTACTGCTTAGTATCATGTTGCTTAGTCTCAACATGTTTGTGGGTGTTTTTTGCGGTTTTTTTGTGTGATTGATTTCTAGTTTCATATTGCTGTTGTAGGGGGAATCTGTATGTTATAAATTCAATCCTCTTAAATTTGCTTTCTAACATGTGATCACCCTGGATACTTTATAAGTATGTGAAAAGACTGTGTATTCTGTTGTGTTGGAATGGAATATTCTCTATATATCTGTTAAGTCTATCTGATTTAGGGGCGCCTGGGTGGCTTAGTCAGTTAAGTGTCCGACTTTCGCTTAGGTCATGATCTCGCAGTTCATGGGTTCGAGCCCTGCATCGGGGTCTGTGCTGACTGCCAGCTCAGAGCCTAGAGCCTGTTGCAGTCTGTGATTCCCTCTCTCTCTGACCCTCCTCTGCTCATGCTGTCTCTCTCTCTCTCTCTCCTAGAAATAAATAAAACATTAAAAAAAAAAAGTCTACATGATTCAATGTGTTGTTCGAATAAACTATTTTCATATTGATTTTCTTCTTGGATGATCTATTCATTGATGCAGGTAAATTTTAAAGTCTCCTATTATTGTATTAATTCCAATTTCTCCATTTATGTCTGTTAATATTTGCTTTACATATTTAAGTGTTCTTATTTTGGGTGTATAGATATTTACAGTTTCTATATCCTCTTGTTGGACTTATCCTTTTACCAATATGTAATGCTTTGTCTCTTGTTACAGCGTTTGTTTCAAAGTTTATTTTGTCTGATAAAAGTATTGCTACTCTGGATTTTGTTCGCACTCCTAATTGCATGAATATCTTTTTCCATATAGAATATCTTTCATCCCTCCACTTTCAGTATGCATGTGCCTTTAGGTTCTTTTTAGGCAGCTTATGTTGAGTCTTTTTTGTTTTTTGTTTTATTCATTCTGTTACCTTAAGTATTTTGATTGGAATATTTAGACCATTTACATTTAAAGTAATTACTGACAGGTATGTACTTACTGCCATTTTGTTATATATTTTCTGGGGTTTTTTGTAGTTCTTCTCTTTTCCTTTTTTTCTTCTCTTGATTTTTTTTCCTTCTGATTAATGACTCTTCAATGTTAAGCTTGGCTTTCTTTCTCTTTATTTTTTGTGTATCTAATATGGATTTTTTTCTTTTATAATTACCATGAGGTTCATCTATAACATTCTAAGTATGTAGGAGTTTATATTATGTTGGTGGCCACTTAAGTTGAAAACACAATTCTTCAAAAAAATATTTTTACACCCCTGCATGTTTTAAGCAAATGTTGTCATACTTTTTATATCTTTTTATTTTGTGAAGCCACTTAAGTATTTTTTAGATATGATTAATTTTTACTACTTTTGTCTTTTAACCTTTATACTAGCCTTATATAAGTGATTGCTCTACTGTCTTTACTGTGTGTTTATTTTACATATGAAAATTTTTCCTTTCATAATTTTCTAATTATGTCCTTTTCTTTTTCACTTAAAGAAGCCCCTTTAATATTTTGTGTAAGGCCAATTTAGTGATAAGGACCTTCTTTAACTTTAGTTTCGGAATATCTTTCTCTCTCCACCAATTCTGAATTGCCTTGCCATATATAGCATCCTTGCTTGTAGGTGTTTTTCTTTCAGCACTGTGAATACATCATGCCAAACCCTCTGGTCTACAAAGTTTCTACTAAAAATCAGCTGGTAGCTTATGGAGTTTCCCTTGTACATTACTAGCTGCTGCTTTTGAGCAGATAAAATGATCTCTTTACATTCAGTCTTTGACATTTTAATTATATATGTAATTCTGTGGGCCTCCCTGGGTTCATCTTGTTTAGAACTCTCTGTGCTTCTCAAACCTGGTTTTCAATTTCCTTCCCAAGGTTAGGAAAGTTTTCAGCTACTATTCCTTTAAATAAATTTTCTGCCCCTTTCTCTTCTCCTTCTGGGACTCATAAAATGCAAAGTTTGTTCACTTCATGATATTCAAGAGATTCCCTTAACCTATACACATATTTTTCCCTTTTGAAAAGAAAAAAATTGGCGCCTGGGTGGCTCAGTCAGTTAACCATCTGACTTTGGCTCAGTTGGATGATGATTCATCATAAGCATGATGAATCATGATCTCACGGTTTGTGGGTTCGAAACTTGCATAGGGCTCTCTGCTGACAGCTAGCTCAGAACCTGGAGACTGTCTTTCAATTCTGTGTCTCCCTCTATTTCTGACCCTCCCCTATTTATGCTTTCTCTCTCTGACTCTCAAAAATAAATAAAAATAAATAAATTTTAAAAATAAATAAAAAGGAAAAAATTGCTATTCAGCTTGCATGCTTTTTATTGACCTGCCTCCCAGATGATGGATCCATTCTTCTTCTTCTAATCTAGTGTTTATTTCCTCCATCATATTTTTCACCTCAGTTACTCTACTTTTTAACTCTAATTGGTTCTATTTTATATTTTCTAACTGTGTTGAAGTTCCCACTAAGCTCATCTACTCTTCTCTCCAGTACAGTGAACATCTGTATGACCATTACTTTGAACTTTGTCAGGTAAATTGGTAATCTCCATTTCATTTAGTTCTTTTTCTAAAGTTTTGTCTTATTCTTTTGTTTGGAGCTTATTCCTCTGTCTCTTCATTTTGCTTGGTATTCTGTGTTTGTTCTTATGAATTAGACAGAAGAGCCATTTCTCCTAACTTGAAATAATTGTTTGGTGTATAGTCAGCCCTTGTGTAGACTATGGGTACCTAGTGACTTTGGCTGGCTTTTGAAGCTGTAGTTGGTGTAGGCTACAGTCCCAAGGCACTCTGTACAGAGGGTGCCCTGGAAGAACAGCTGAGGTTGAAGTGGATGTTGGGCTGGAGTGGTCCTAGGTCTTTCTGTGCATACAAGCACCCAGGCAGGACAATAGAATCTGGTGTGGCATAAGCCAGGAAGACCTATGATCTCTGCACAGAAATTATTCTTACAGGACATCTGCAGATGAAGTTGTTCAAACTGCGATGTCCTGGGTTTCTCAGCACCAGGGGTACGATGATAGACATGGCCAGGGAGTCCCAGGTTGCTCCATGCAGAAGGCACCCTAACAGTGAAGCTGGAGCCAGGGTAGGGTTTGTGTTATAATTCCTGGGGCATTTCTCACAGAGGCAGCTCTGGCAATATGGTTTGAGCCAATGTGGGCGTGAACCAGGTCCCAGAGTGTTGTGTGCCCAAGGTACGCTATTAAGTCATCTAACAATGAAATGGTGTGGGCTTAAAATGTTCCTGGGTGCTTTCTCTCTGTTACTTTGGCAACATGGCTGAAACTATGGTGCACATTGACCAAAGGTGTCCCAGGATGTACTATGCTGGGGCTGCCTTGATAAGATGCATTGATGCAGGCTAGAGAGCTGGAGTTCACTGAGGAGGTAGACCAGACAGAGCACCCAGACTCTGCTCCTGTCTACTCTGTCAGGGTGGAATGTGAATGTAAGCCGTGACGCTCTCCGGGTCCTACAGATTAGAGAGAATTTCAGCAACCCTATTGACATTTGGAAGAGGTATAGGACTTAACTCTTTATGTTCTAGTTGCACTTTTAAATTATAGCTTTCTTTCTGTGCCCCAGGGCAGACAAATCTACTCACAGTCCTTTGGTGCTATCCCTCCTCACTGCAGTTTGCAGTGTCCATGGAGGGTAAGGATTGCCTTAGTTACCTTTGTTGTGCAGAAGTTGTTTAATCAGCTCTCAATTCTTCTTTAGGGGGTGTTGCTGTATATATAAGTATAGAATTGGTGTGTCCATGGAATAGGTGAATTCAGGGTCTTCCTACATTACTATATTGGGCCAGAAGCCTTTTTTTTTTTTTTTTTTTAATTATTTCTAGGAGAGAGAGAGAGACAGCGTGAGCAGGGGAGGGTCAGAGAGAGAGGGAGATACAGACTCTGAAATTGGCTCCAGGCTCTGAGCTGGCAGTCAGCAGAGCCCGACGTGGGGCTCGAACCCACGAACCGTGAGATCATGACCTAAGCGAAAGTCGGACGCTTAACCGACTAAGCCACACGGGCGCCCCGAGAAGCCTTCCTTTTAAATGTAGGCATTGATTGCTATGAAATTCCCTCTTAGAAGTACTTTTGCTTTATCCTGTAAATTTTGGTATATGATATTTTCATTTTTATTTGTCTAGTGGTATTTTTATTATCTATGTTTTGAAAAGATGCTAGAAGCTTTATTTTTCTATAATACAATGAAATCTTGCCTTTAAAATTTAGGAGGAAAGAATAAATGATACAAACATGTAACTTACTATATTGAATTCCACTTCTACAAGTCTAAAGAACAATATAACTTCCTTAATAAAATGTATTTGTCTAGAAGTATTTTTAAATTTCACTTTTGATTTCTTCTTTGATTCAATGGTTATTCAAGAATATGTTCTTAATTTCCACATATTTGTGATTTTTCCAGTTTTCTTTCTGCTACTTGGTTTCATTCCACTATAGTCAAAAGAGATACGTAGTTTGACTTCAGTCTTCTTAAATTTGTTAAGACTTGTTTTGTGATCTGACTTGTGATCTATCCTAGAGAAATATCTAATGTCTATGTACACTTGAGAAAAATGTGTATTCTGCTACTGTTAAGTGTAATGTTTTGCAATGTCTGTTACATTCATTTGATCTATAGTGTCATTCAGGTAATATATTTTCTCATTGAGTTTCTCTCTCTCTGAATGCTCTACCCAGTACTGAGAGTGGTATATTAAAGTCTCCTACTATTATTATACTGTGATTTCTCCTTCAGTTCTGTCAATGTTTGCTATGTACAAATATGTGTATATAAAATATATATGAATGGTATATTATCTATTCACATAGTTTATAATCTACAATATATAGGTACATAGCATGTAAGCATGTTGAGTGCATATATATTTATAATAGTTATATCTTCCTTGTAGAATGAGCCTTTTATAATTATATAATATGTTTTGTCTCTTGTGATAATTTTTTAATATACAGTCAATTTTATTTCAGTATAGCTATCCCTAATCTCTTTTGGTTACCATTGCATAGAATATCTTTTTACTTTTAGCTTATTTGTGTCCTTGAATCTAAATTGAATTTTCTGTACACAGCATACAGCTGGGTCTCATGCTTTTTTATTCACTCAACCTCACTATGTATTTTGATTAGGGGGTTTAATTTGTTTACACTTAAAGTAATGATTAATGGGGAAGGAGCTACTATTGTCATTTTTCTTTGTTTTCTGCTGGTCTTGTAGTCCTTTGGTGTTTCCTCTCTTGCTATCTTCCTTTGTATTTTTTATATTGATAAGATTTGACTCCTTTCTCTTTTGTATAACTTCTATAGATATTTTGTGCATGTGTGGTTACACTGGGGCTTACAGAAAATATCTTATGGTTATAACAATCTGTTGTAAGCTGATAACTTAAATTCCACTGCATAAAAAAACTTCATGTTACTTTCTACATCCACATTTTAGGTATGACCACAATTTACATCTATTTATATTAAAAATCTTTAATATATTATAGTAATTTTAGCACTTTTGTGTTTTAACTTTGATTTTAAAATTAAAAGTTAGGGGTACCTGGGTGGCTCAGTCAGTTAAATGTCCAATTCTTGATTTTGGCTCAGGTCATGATCTCACAATTCATGAGATTGGGCCCTGTGTCAAGCTCTGTGCTGACAGAGTGGGACTTGCTTGGGATTCTGACTCTCCCTCTCTCTACTTCTCCCCCACTCACACGGACACTCTCTCCCTTAAAATAAATAAGTATACATTTAAAAATAAAGATTAAATTTAAAAGTTATTTATCCACCATGATTTCAGTAATATAGTATTCTGTAGTATTTCTACAAAAGCTTATATAGTGATGATGAATTCTCCTACCTTTTGTTTGTCTGAGAAAATCTATCATGCCTTTATTTTTGAAAGAGTTTGCTGGATATTGTGATCTTAGTTGGTACTTGTTTCCTTTTTTACTTCAGCCTTTGGATATATCATCCCATTCTCCTTCAGTCTGTAAGGTTTCTGTTAAAAAGTTCGCTCATGATGTTATGGTGGTCTCATATGTGACAAATTGCTTTTCCCTTCTTGTCTTCAAAATTCAGTCTGTCTTTGACTTGATAATTTCATAAAAATTTGTCTCTATGGATTTCTTTGGGTTCATGTTATTTGGGTGTCTGTGAGCTACTTGGATCTGGATGTCAATTTCCATTTTCAGATTTGGGAAATTTTCAGCCATTATGTTGTTGATTAAGATTTCTGGTCATTTTTCTTTTTTTCTTCTGGGATTCCTAAAATTCCTATAATTTTTTTCCTCACAGGTGATCCTTAAAACTTCTTCACTCTTTTTATTTATTTTTTTTTCTTTTTGCTCCTTTGACTAAATTATTCCTACTGACTTGTCTTTGAGTTACGAATTTTTTCTGGTTATAATCTTCTAGTGAAATTTTTAGTTATTTTGTTCTTTAGCTCCATGATTGCTGTTTGGTACTTTTTAATATTTTCTATGCCTTTGTTGAAGTGTTTTCTTGCTCATGCATTGTTTTCTTGACTTTGGTGATCATCTTTATGAAAGTTATTTTGTAATTTTCTCTCAGGTAAATAATAAATCCTATCCTGCCAGAGTCTGTTTCAAGACTTCTCTTGTTTGAGACATCTTTTTCTGATTCTTCGTTTTCCTTGACTCTCTCTTACTGTGTGTGCTTTAGACAAATCAGACACCACTCAGTCTTCACAAAGTGGTTTCATATAGGAGATGATGTCTGCCAATCTGCCTGGACAGAGATTCTGAAAATCTCTATCTACTCTTTCCCCTCATGGAGAAGTAGGAGGCTGTGGTATTTACTTGCTATTTACTGAGTTGAAGTACAAGGGATTATGGTATCTTCCATCTCAAACTGCTGCTCTTGTTCTCCCTCAGTCTGCTACAAGTGCTGGACTTGGCAGAGCTTCAAAAAGTGATGAGAGATGCAGTTTTTTGAGCAGCCCCAGAGAAGTTTGGGTGCTGATATACAGACTCTCTTTCTTCTCCCGGGGAAAGCTGAAACTAACCTTACTTGTCTACTTACTCTGTAGTAAGTGGAATAGTGTCTATCAGCCAAAGCCACTATATCCATCCTTCCCTGGGAAGGTATATTGTACTAGAACCATCAGAGTTCTAAGATCAGCAAGATAAAAAATCAATCTCTGTAAAGCTCCCTTGGAAAAGTTGAGTTGCTACATTCATGAACCAAATTTTTCTTTTCCTGAGTGAAACAGAGAGGTAGACAGTCTCCAACCAGAAAGTGTCCTGAATACTGCTATTTGCTTTGATGAATCTGGTTTTACAATCAAGGAAAGAGCTTTTCTTCATTTCTGATTTTTCAGAATTATGGATTTTCCATAAATTGATGCTGAATTTGTGTGTTTGAGGAGGAAAGAGGGTCCAGAGCCGCCTAATAGGCCGTCTTGCTAATGTCATACCCCTTTCTTTCTTTCTTTCACCATTGTTTGATATGTATATCAAGGATTTTTGTTTAAATATGGGTTTATTAATAGAAATTCTAGATAAGCCTTTCTAGTAATACATCATCTATAATCTTCAGTTTCAGTTTATTTCAATTTGTTCAAGAAATTAAATCGACCCCACTAATCAATACAAGTATATAATAACTTTTAAAAGATTTTCCAGTATTTTTAACATTCTACTGTATATACATAATGCTATAATTATTTCTAAAATATTAGACTTATTATCCATTTCTCTTTTAAACAAGGGAATGAGAGCAGCAACCAATGAAATCAGTAAGATAAGTAGAGGGCAAGAGAGGCCTTTAATGAATATCAAAATGTGAATTTTCACTAAATGTGTCAGATACTACTAGGTGCTTTATACACATTAATTACATCAATATTCACCAAAATCCTGTAAGGTAGTTTAGGACCCAAATTAAAATAAACAAATAGAAACAAACACTGATATACAGAATGATTAAGGAAATTCTGAAGTTAACCAGCTACTAAATTACGTAATCAATACGCTAGAGACCATCCTTTCCCTATGGCATGTTGCCTCTCTCTAAAATATAATCTGTACCTTAACATGAAATATTACTTAATTTTAACTGAAAAAATAGAGTTAGTATGACTTTTCTTATTTAATAAAAATTAATATTTATACTTTTCATATTTTATCACTGTACACTAACTTCAAAACAATGCATATTTTAAAGGTAATACTTTATTGAATAAATCATATGTAAGACAGTTTATATTCCATAAAGCCAGAAAATTAGATATGTGGCATATACATGACTACTTTTCTAACTCTATATTATGTAAAGTATATTCAAAAGAAATAATATATCTTTAAAAATGCAATCCAATGAAATGTTAGTATATGCTTTTAAAATAATTTTTGGTATTGTAGTCATTTGATAGTTTCAACTACAGTCTAAAACTGAATTGAATGCAGTTACCAAGAAAAATACTAGTGAAATAGTAAAAATAGGAATTTAATCATGGCAAATGCATTTTCTTTCAATAAGGTACATTTCATTATAAGAAATATTTTTAATTTCTTCTATAAGCTTTAAAAAAAAAACTTTCCTCAGTTCCTTATGTATAAAAATACATAAAATTTTAGGATACATTTTTTACATCATTTTCTTGATGTAAATTATTTTAACCTTGCTTCAAAAATGTGTATTTCTTTCATGCATGATTTTGTTTGTTTTTCTGCTTCTCTTCTCATTTTTTCCTTTATGCACTGCTAAAACTTGTGTACTATTTTTCACTTGATAAGTAACAATGGGTAATACTGCAATACTGATGCCAGTTCAGAAAAATTTATTCTATTTTTTCCTTTAAAAATTTATTTTCAGTCTACTGTACATGGACTTTTTTGTGTTTTTATTTAGCTTTTTAATTTGTGTTTTGACTTAGTAGATTTGAATTTTTAATAGATAAAGGAAGATGGGTAACCACTTTAAAAAAAAACGCCTACAACAGCCCCTCCCACCAACATTAAGACTTCTACCAATATTATGTACAATGTTAGCATTTCAGTATTTGGACATGTAAATAAGTGGTGTCATTGGCAGATATACACACAAAATAAATGTTGTTAAACATGTATATATATTAATATTTCTGATTATATGAAGATTTTATATTCACAACAAAATTTATATTAATGATAAGTACAATATTGCTCTCATATCTCCATATTTATTTGTTTCCACATAGTTGCATGACATGTGATAAATACTAAATTTTATAAGTATAAATTTGAATTTTGTAAACCACAAGGTACATATGATAAAATGAAGTGGGTGGCTCAGTCGGTTAAGGGTCCGACTACAGCTCAGGTCATGATCTCATGGTTCGTGGGTTCGAGCCCACGTCGGGCTCTGTGCTGACAGCTAGCTCATAGCCTGGAGCCTGTTTCAGATTCTGTATCTCCCTCTCTCTCTGACCCTCCCCTGCTCACATGCGCTCTCTCTTGCTCTCTCTCTCAGAAATAAATAAAAACATTTTAAAAAATGAAGTTTTTATTAAGGATACCTGAATGGCCACATGCCCAGCAGCCATATTTCAACATGGTTTCATTTTATGAGATTCAACTTAATGTGGAAAGAAATAATTATTAAATTACTTCTTATATAAATAACATGATGAGAAAATATTCTATGATTTTTATGATATAAAATTTTGAGTACAGACTTCTTCATTTGTAGAATCTATACTAAATACAGCTTTTAGTAAAGTGTTCATATCTTTCGTCTTTGTAATTGAATGGCAGTTTCACCATATGTGAAAAAGTAAAGCGTAATTTGAAATGATTAAATATATGGGTTAATAAATAAAAGAAATAGTATTTTAGTTATCATAAAATGCAGGACTACATAGGAAAATCATTAGGCTTTTTTAGCTTACATCCAAGCAATTGTTCTTTGTGGTATTATTTTTAATTTTTAATTTTTTTTTAATTTAGAGAGCACAAGCAGGGAAGAGGGGCACAGAGAGAAAGAGAATCATTAGCAGGCTCCATGCTCAGCAAGAGCCCAACATGGAGCTCAATCCCAAAACCCTGGGATCATGAAAAGAGTTGAAATCAAGAGTCAAATGGTCAACTGACTCAATCATGTAGGCACCCCTAAGTAATGGTTCTTTAGATATCAGGAATTCAATCAACTTCTCTACCATGAATTTTATACCATGATTATTCCTATATTGGAAATATTTAACTTTATTGAGTTTATAAATTTTAAATACAATAATGCAACACATTGATAATTTGCAGTGAATATCAAGAATTACACTATAAGCACAGAATTCTCTGTAATTCTAATCTGAGTATTTTCTAATAGAGTATTTTAGTGTATATTTAAATGTTTTCAATATTTATTGTTCACCCATTTATTGTATAGCTTTTACATCTTATGATAAGAGGTATTTATAATATGCATTCCCCATTCTTTTTAATATATATTTGGTCGTAATCCAGTGTCCAGCAAAAAGATAAAATTAATACATATATTTGAATGACTGAAATAATTTATTTTTTCAATGGCTACAAAATAACTTTCCAAATTTCTTGAGAGATAATGCATGGTTGATGTCATTTTTAAAAATTTTTTTAGTGTTTATTTTTGAGAGAGAGAAACAGAGCATGAGTGGGGGAGGGACAGGGAGAGAAAGAGAGACAGACAGACAGACAGACAGACTGACAAAATCTGAAGCAGACTCCAGGCTTTGAGCTGTCAGCACAGAGCACAATGTGGGGCTCTAATCCACAAACGATGGGATCATGACCTGGGCCTAAGTCAAACCCTCAACCTACTGAGCCACCCAGGCGCACCTGACAATAATGTTTTGCAAATTAAAATAGAGAATATTTTACAGTTTAAAACTGATATTCTAATGTAATTCATTAAATGTTATTACAAAAATAATTAAGATGGACTTTCCAATTTTGAAAATGCAAAATAATGTTCTGAGTCACTAAATATAAAATATAGAAAGATATGAAGTGATACTATAATGTTTTTAAATTAATCATAAAATATTAATGTCATTTGAGAATATCAGAAGTAGTTATAAGCACTTTATTAGAATTTACCATATTTTTAACTATCTAAAAGTCAAAAACAGTAAGATAAAATGTTATTACATGTTTATTATAATCCATATTTGGGGGACGTCTGGGTAGCTCAGTCAGTTAAGTGTCCAACTCTTGATTTCATCTCTGATCATGATCTCAATAGTCTGTGAAATTAAGCCCCACATTGGGCTTTGCACTGACAGCACAGAGCCTTCTTGGGATTCTCTCTACCCCTCTCTCTGCCCCTCCACCACTTACTCCCTCTTTGTCTCAAAAGAAATAAACAAACATTAAAATAAAATAAAATATTCTGTAATTTTAAAGATCACTAATTTTTTAAAAAATGTTATCCTGGATATGTTTATATATAACACTTTTCATTTAGTATTTCACATATATATGTACATATATGTATATACATAGGTATATTCATTAAAGATAACTGGATACAATCTAGCAGAGGGAAAATTAGAGTGTTACAAACCAGACACAGGCTTCTTTTGCATATCACCATTTTCAGATATTTAACATATGTTTTCAAGGATAAAGAGTATGA
Organism: Hyaena hyaena; assembly: GCF_003009895.1. Classification (NCBI taxonomy): domain Eukaryota; kingdom Metazoa; phylum Chordata; class Mammalia; order Carnivora; family Hyaenidae; genus Hyaena; species Hyaena hyaena. The sequence continues at coordinate 171,318 of NW_024082393.1, read as the reverse complement.
CATAAGGTTACAAACAACCAGTAAAAGGATTCTGTATCTTAATTGTCATAGACTTAGAAATCTATAATTTCTACTTAAAAATAAAATTGAAGTGAAATATGCACAAATCTCTATCATTACCTAGATTCTGCAATGCTATACTTCTATGTATGTAATCATAATGGATCATCTGACATTTATGAACTCCAAATACAGTTGTGTTTTTATACGCAATGAGTGCTGCAATGTACTATAAAATACTGAATTTTAAAGAACACTTGAGAAAGAGAATGAGGTAGAGTTATCCATTTCTTAAACTATAGATAGGGTTTTTGTTTTGTGTTGTTTTGAGTAAGCTCATAGATATTTAATCCTAAATTATTATTAGTCCATCCCTTTAGGGAAGAAAAAATATTTTTCAAACAAAACCTTTATAAAATTCATGGATTGTGAAGTTATGTCAGGAAACATTTCACAGTCACAAATTGTGTTTTAAATAACATTACTCAATGACATTCATTCTACTTTACTCCATTCAATGAAGTTTGAAATCTAATCTGTAACTTGATATCTAAGGAGAATACTGCCATATATTTCTTCAACTGTAATTGTACTAAAAACATTTCCAAAAATTGCCACTGAGCTTTAAAACGGCCCAGTTCTATGATTAAAATTATATCAACTATTTGAAAATTGATCTTAGAATAGTTACAAACTTAACAGAAGAATCGCAAAAAAAAGGGGGGGTTTGGAAGCCCTCAAGTATTCACTTTACTCAGATTCACCAGTTACTATTTTGCTATGTTTTTTTTAGTATTCTGTTTTTCTCTCTGTATATAAATATATATAATGTGTGCATGTGTTAAATCATCTCACAGTGGTTTGAAACATCCCCTTTACCTGTAAATATTTTAGAGGTTTCCCTTTGCAAAAAGACGTTCCCCAACTGAACTGTATTAAATTAAAGTAACAGATTTAATATTGATGCATTACAATAATCTGCAGTCCGTATTCAAATCCACCAGTTGTACCAATGTTGATTAGTTAAATTTATGGGGAAAGTAGCTTAAACTTTTTACTGGCTTAACCAGGTATCTAAACAGGCATCACTCCTTTTCACCATTTCAAACACATACCCTTTCCTTTTTGGCATTTTCCTTAAAACATTAATCATTAAATCTCTCAAGACTATAGAGCACATCTTGAATATTTGAATTAATATGTGCACTTACCCTATAGGAATCTCTACATTGGTCCACATAGGTCCTTTGGAAATTCCGTAGAGTTACACTTGCGATATATAACAACCCATCTATACAATGAACTATTATGGTCAACTGCTGTGACTTTACATTGTCTTACCATGCCATGTTGTATTTGCATAATGAAAATGTAAACAATATTAAGGGTAGGTTAAAGGCTTTTTGTCCATATCAAAAGGGGAAAAATGTTCTGATGAAATTGTGAAAGCAGAGACCTACTTGGAAATGATAAAAACTCTAAACTTCCAGGGTGGACTCAGTCTTAAAGTGGAAGTCTAAAAAAACCTCTTTTATCTTATATGGATAAAGGAAGCAAGAACTCCGAAAGGAAGAAGGGAGGTATGTTTTGCTCAACTAGGATTTTTAGATGAACCTGAGTGATGGATTGGACACAATATTTACTCTGGAGACAGATATTCTCTTTACTACATAATTAACTAATTTAAATGAATTAAATACTTAATTGGCTATTTTGAAAAGGTAGTCTCAGCATTCCTATGGGTAAAATATATTGTCATGAGTCAACATGACCAAACTGTTTTCATTAATTTACCTTCAAATTAACTTCGTGCCTGTATATTTATTGCATTTTTATTGCATTTAAATTCCTCACCATTAATCTTATGTCTCAATCTAGAAAATGATATTATGTTGCCTCATTATTCTTTTTCCTTCTGAGAATGCAGTCATTAAGAAGAGTAGAGCAGTTTTAACTTCAAAATAATCTAACAAACATTTTTATTCACATTGTAAATATAATTCTCACTATTCATAAGATAAAAAAAAAAAACTTGTACTTCCAGTCTAAGACCTGTTCTTCCCAAATGCTGCCAGTGATCTTTATAAAAGGGATATTCAGTTGTGTCTTTTTTTCTGATTAAAATAATTATAAAAATTTCCATAGTTGAAAAAAGTTCTCAGTATGTTATCATAATCTACCCATTATTTGCCTCTTAACACGATTTTCTTTCTTTCAGCACCTGTATATTCTAACCATGTTGAACACATTCCCCAAAAGCAAAAGACTCTAACATGACTTTCAGTTAGTTTTTATTTATTATTTGTTTGTTTTGGTGGTTCCATAGGAATTTCCTTCAGTCATATCCTCCAACTGCCACTCAAAGCAATGGAAAAAGAATAGCCTTTACAGCTACTGACACTAGAATTCAAATTTTTATTTTTCCTTTTTATGCTGCAAGACTTTGAAAATTCAATACTCTTAATAACCATTTCCTATCTAAGGTGTGATTGGTAATATTACCTTCAAAACGATGTCAAAAGTATGTACCTTTTTAAATAAGGTATAGAATCTAGCTTCTGGTAATTTCCCATTTATATCTCCATCCTTAACTGCCCACATTATACCTTCATATAGATGTATACAGGTATATCTTGGAGATATTATGAGCTTGGTTCTAGACCACTGAAATTAAGCAAATATCACATAAAGTAACTCAAATAAATTTTTTTTGGTTTCCCAGGGCATACATATAAAACGTGCTCACACTATACATGTGGTTTATTGAGTGTGCAGTATCATTGCCTAAAAGAAATACTTTAAATAAAAATACTTTAGGGATGCTTCGGTGGCTTGGTTGGTTAAATGTCTGACTCTTGACTTTGGCTGATGTCATGATCCTGGGTTGTGAGTTCAAGGCCCACGTGGGCCTCTGCACTGACAGTGTGGATCCTGCTTGGGATTCTGTTTCCCTCTCTCTCTCTACCCTTCCCCATGTGTGTGTGTGTCTGTCTGTCTCTCAAAATAAAACTTAAAAATAAACTTAAAAAATACTTTAATGACAAAAAATGCTGACCATTATCTGAGTGAAATCATACAGTATTTGTCTTTCTCTGACTTATTTCACTTTCCATTATACTTTCTACCTCCAACCACATCATTACAAAATGGCAGAATTACATTCTTTTTATAGATGAGCAATATTCTATTACTTATTATATATATAAGATACCAATCTTTATCCATTCATCATTCAGTGCACACTTGGACTGCTTCTGTATCTTTGCTATTGGAAGTAATGCTTCTATAATTATAGGGGTGCATGAATTCCTTTGAATAAGTAGTTTTGTATTTTTTACAAAATACACTAGTGCAATTGCTACATCATTTAACAAGTTCTATTTTTAATTTGTTAGGGCACCACATTGTTTTGATTACTTCAGCTTTGTAGTATAACTTGAAATCTGGAATTGTGATACCTCCAGCTTTGCATTTCTTTTCCAAGATTGATTTGAATATTTAGGTCTTCTGTTGTTCGATACAAATTTTGAGATTGTTTGTTCTAGTTCTGTGAAAAATGCTATTGGTATTTTGACAGGGATTGCACTGTATGCATAGATTGCTTTGGGCAATATAGACATTTTAACAATATTTGTTTTTCTAATCCATGAGCATGGATTGTCTTTCCGTTTCTTCATGTCATTTTCAGTTTCTTTCAACAGTGTACATAGTTTTCAGAGTTTACATATTTCATCTTTCTGGTTAGGTTTATTCCTAGGTATCTTCTTATTTTGGGTGCAATTGTAAGTAGGATTGTTTTCTTAATTTCTCTTTTAGTCTCATTACTGGTGTATAGAAATGCAACAGATTTCTGTACATTGAATTCATATCCTATGACATTACTGAATTTGTTTATCAGTTCTAGTAGTTTTTTAGGGTTTTCTATATATAATATGTCATGTCATTGCCAAATAGTGAAAGTATTACTTCTTCCTTACTGATTTAGATGCCTTTTATTTCTTTTTGTTGTCTGATTGCTGTTGTTAGGACTTCCACTACTATGTTGAACAAAAATGTTGACAGTGGACATCCTTGCCCTGTTTCTGACTTGATTGTGATGGGTGATTTTTTTAAAAATATATTGCTGGATTTGGCTTGCTAGTATTTTGTTGAGGATTTTTGCACCTGTGCTCATCAGAGATCTTGGCCTGTAGGTCTCTTTTTTTGGTGGTGTCTTTATTTGGTTTGGATATTAGGAATGCTGACATCATGGAATGAATTTGCAAATTTTATTTCCTCTTCTACATTTTGGAAAAGTTTGAAAAGAATAAGTATTAACTCTTTTTCTAATGTTTAGTGGAATTTGCCTATGATACCATCTGGTCCTGGACTTCTTTGTTGAGTTTATTTTATTAATGATTCAATTGCATTGCTAGTAATTTGTTACTTCAGATTTTCTATTCCTGTTTCAGTTTTGGTAGGCTATATGTTTCTAGGCATTTATCCATTTTTTCTATGTTGTCCAATTTGTTGGCATATAATTTTTTATAATATTCTCTTACAATTATTTGTATATCTGTTGGCAGTTAGTTTCCCTCTCTCATTTGTGATTTCGTTTGAATGCTTTCTCTATTTTTTCTTGATAAGTCTAGTTAAAGTTTTATTTTATTGATTTTTTTTTTCAAAGAACTATCTCCTAGTTTCATTTATTCTTTTTTCTTTTGTTTGTTTCTATATCTTTTATTTCTGTTCTAATCTTTGTTTACTTCCTCCTGCTCATTTTAGGTTTTGTTTTTATTTTTCTAGCTGCTTGAGGAGTAAGGTTGGGTATTTTAGAGTTTTTCTTTCTTCTTGAGGTAGGTCTGTACTGCTATAAAACTCCCTCTAGGAACCACTTCTGCTTCATCCCAAAGGTTTTGAACTATTGAATTTTTATTTTCATTTGTTTCCATATACATTTTAAATTTCATCCTTTACTTCCTAAGTTGCCCCATTAATTGTTTAGTAGCATGTGATTTAACCTCCATGTGCTTGTGATCTTTCTAGACTTTTTTTCTTGTGGTTTATTTCTAGTTTCCTAGTGTTGTAATTGGGGAAAGGTGCATGATATGACTTCAATCTTTTGAAATTTGTTGAGGCTTCATTTGTGGCCTAATATGTGATCTATTATGAAGAATATTGTATGTGTAATTCAAAGAATATGTATTCTGATGTTTTAGGATGAAATATTCTTTTTTAAATATTAACATTTGTTTATTATTGAGAAACAGAGAGAGGACATGAGCAGGGGAGGGGTAGAGTGAAGGGGAGACACAGGATCTGAAGCAGGCTCCAGGCTCTGAGCTGTCAGCACAGAGCCAGGCACGGGGCTCAAACCCACAGACTTCGAGATCATGACTTGAGCTGAAGTTGGACGCTTAACTGACTGAGCCACCCAGGCGCCTAATGGATGAAATATTCTGAATAGATCTGCTAAATCCATCTGGTCTAGTGTGTCATTGAAAGCCATTGTTTCCTTGATTTTCTCTTCCAATGACATGTTGATGGAAGTGGGTGTTAAAGTCCCCTACTATTATTGTATTATTTTTGATTAGTTCCCTTATGATTTTTATTAACTGCTTTATGCATTTGGGTGCTGCCATTTGGGATGCATAAGTATTTACAATTGTATTCCTTTTTGTGTATTCTCCCCCTTATTATTTCATACTGTCCTTCTTTGTCTCTTGTTACCATCTTTGTTTTAAGTTCTATTTTGTCTGATACAAGTATTGCTACCCAGCTTTCTTCTGACACCTGTTCACATCATGTTTCTTCATCCCCTCACTTTCAATCTGCAATTGTCTTTAGGTCTCAAATGATTCCATTGCATGCAGCAAATACATGGGTCTTGATATTTTATCCAGTCTGTCACCCTATGTTATTTGATTAGGGCATTTAGTCCATTTACATTCAAAGTAATTATTCATGTCTTTATTGCCATTTTGTTACTTGTTTTGTGGTTGTTTCCTTAATTTTTTAGATCCTTTTTTTTTCTTTCTCTCTTTTCATGGTTTGCTGCTTTTTTAGTAATTTACTTGAATTGTTTTCCCTTTATTCTTTATTTATTACCACATTTTTATTTATGGTTACCATTAGGCTTGCATATAGTATCTTCTACATACAGAAGTCTGTATTAAGTTGACAGTCACTTAAGTTTGAAACCATGATTTACTCCCTCACCAATACACATTTTAGGTATATGGTGTATTATTTTACATCCTTTCATTCTGTGAATCCATGAATGATTTTTGCTGTCATACTCTCATGCCCTTTCCTTTCCAGTCAAAGAATCCTCTAATATTTCTTGTATGGCTGTTTTAGTGGTCACAATCTTTTAAAAATATTTGTTTCTCTGTGAAGCTCTTTTTTCTCCATCTATTCTGAATTATAGCCTTGCTGGATAGAATATTCTTGGCTGCAGACTTTTCCCCTTCAACATTTTGAATATATCCTGTCAATTCTTTCTAGCCTGAACACTTTCTTCTAAAAAATCCACTAATAACCTTATGGGATTACCCTTGTGTATAATTATCTTTTCTCTTCCTGCTTTTAGAATTTATCTTTATCACTACTTTACCATTTTAATTAATGTGTGTCATGGTGTGGACCTCCTTGTATTTATTTTTTTTAGAGGAATCTTTGAGCCTGCTAGATCTGGATAGTGTTTCCTTCCTAGATTAGAGAACTGTTCAGCTGTTATTTTTTTTCAAATAACCTTTCTTTCCCCTTTTATTTTCTTCATCTTCTATGACTTATAGAATGCAAATGTTATTACTTTTTAAAAATGTTATAATGTTTATTTTTTAAGGAAAGAGAGACAGAGCATGAGCGAGGGAGGGGCAGAGAGAGAGGGAGACACATAATCTGAGGCAGGCTCCAGGCTCTGAGCTGTCAGCAGAGAGCCTGACAGGGGGCTCAAACTCATGAGCCATGAGATCAGGACCTGAGGCAAAGTTGGACTCATAACTGACTTAGCCACCAAGGTGCTCCCAAATGCTATTACTTTTGATGGAGTCACTGAGTTCTGTAAGTCTGTTCTAATTTTGCATAATACATTTTTTCTCTTTTGTTCACCTTGATTACTTTCCATTACTTGGTCTTCTAGGTAATTAACTCAGTCCTCTGTTTATTCTAGCCTGCTGTCCATTCCATGAAGCATGTGTCTCTCTTTGTTTATTGAGCCCTTTATCTCTGCTATGTTATTCCTTATGTCTGTATTAAGGGGTCTCACTGATGTCCTCTTTTCTCAAGTCCAGTGAGTATGTTTATTACTATTACTTTAAATTATCTGTCAAGCATGTTACTTCTATCTGTTTCACTTAGATCTTTGGCTGTGACATTTTCCTTTTCTTTCATTTGGGACAAATTCCTGTGCCTTTTCATTTTGTCTAAGTTGCTATGACTTCTTCCATCTGTTAGGAAAACCACCTACAGCTAATGTCCTTGAGGGTATCTGTCTTATGAAGAAGAGATCTTCTGGTGCTCTGTGGTATAATGTCCTCTGTTCCCCAGGGCCTGTTGCTTCAGGGAGTTGCTCTATGTGGTCTGTTGTTGTGTCCTGGTCACTTACCCTTCAGGCCAGTCATCTGCAGAGGCTCTTTGTTCTGGACACTCTTCAGGGAAGGCCTGAATGTAGCATGTTTTAACTAGATGAGTCCTGTTCTTCTTGTGAAATGAAACCTGTCACCACTGCCGCCAGAACAAGGGTCCTGCAAAACTCCTCGTTCAGGAGGCTGTTGTGGGAAGGGGTTTGGGCCTGTCTTATGGATAGGAAAGCACAATGCATTGGGACTGAGGCAAGTGGAACTATGAAGGGTAGTTCCACCAGACCCTGGGGATACAGAGCTTGGTGTAAGCAGGTTAGGTAAAGACTATAGGTGTGTGAGTTCCCACAGGTGACTCTACATTTATGCTGATGGACAGAGAAGGAAAACAGTGCCTGCCAGTTCTTTCATTACTGGAGGGACCTCTCTGTAAAAGCTGCCTTTCTGGGACACACTCCAAAATGAGTAGACAGTCTCCTCACTGTGTGCCCTAGGCACTCTTTAGATTGCTGTTTCCATGCTATTTGTCCATAGTCTGTTTGCCCAGCCGTCCCAATGCCTCTGGGCTCTTCCAAGCCAAGCCTGCTGCCCTTAGAACTCCAGGCTTTAAGCTCTGCAGGTTGCAAGAACTCATGAAATTTGTCCCTCTTGCTATTCGAGACAATTGCTGTGAAGATTCATTTTCCTCATGCATTCACCTGTGTGTTAGTCTGTGTCTCATTTTTCTCTGTGACTCCCTCATGATATGTTTCTCTACCAAACTGTATCTCCACACTTCCTGCTTTCTTCAGTGTGGCCTGTTCTCTACCTTTAGTTATGGAGTTTGTTCCGTCAGTTTTCAGAGCAATTTCTCAGGTATTTATGATGATTAGTTATCTAGTTATATTTGTGGGATGTGGTGAACCTAGGGTCCTCCTACTCTACCAGCATCTTCCTTTCTTTGTGGTAGTGAACTCCTTAGCTTTTGTTTTTCTGGAAGACATTTCATCTCTTCTTCAATTTTGAAGAAAATCTTTCCCAATATAATATTCTTTGTTGGCAGCTTTTTCCTTCAGCACTTTGCAAGCCAGAAGTGTGTGGCATATTGTATTGAAATTTTCTGATAAAATATGTTTGATAACATTATGTGAGTACCCTTGTTTGTATCAAGTAGTTTTTTCCTTGGTACTTTCACAATTCTCTCCTTGGGTTTAACTTTTGATCCTTTAACTATAATGTGTCTTTGTGTGGGTCACTTTGGGTTTATCGCATTTGAAATTTTCTAGGCTATCTGGGTGTAGATGTTTATTTCCTAGGATAGGAAATTTTTCAGCCATTATGTCTTAGAATTCGTTTTTTGCCCCTTTCTTCCTTCTCCTTCTGGGACCCCTATAATGTGAGTATTGGTCTGCTTGATTTTGTCCCTTAAATCCCTTAAGCTGTTTTCTCTCTTTTCACTCCCCCACCCCCCGACTGGGTAAGTTCCACTGCTGTATCTTCAAGTTCACTGATCCTTTATTCTGATTCATCTAGTCTGCTATTGAGCCCCACTATTGTATTTTTTAGTTCGGTTTAAGGTATACTTTAATTGTGTGACTTTTATTTGATGTTTTCTTGTATTTCCTATATTTTTTAAAATTATCACTTTGTTAACACACTCTTCTGAGCTCAGTGCACATCTACATGACTTACTTTTGAAGTCTTTATCAAGTAAGTTACCTATCTCCATTTTATTAAAATCTTTATATGAGGGGTTTTTATGTTGTTTAGTTTGGAACACATAAAACCGTTTTATGGCAAGATTGTGTCTAAATTTCCCCTAACATTTTGATGTTTTTTTTCTTATTTGTCCAATGTGTAGGAGTCATTTAGCTAGTTCTCTCAGAGGAAATTATTCCACATATCTCTATAGATTTGGTGTGTCCATGGGAGGAGGTGAATTTTGTATCTTCCTATATTGCCATCTTTTACCAGAACCTGGGTTATCTGTTAATAGTAAAAAATATTCTCAAATTAATAATTGATAAATTTTTCATTATTTACATTACTATATTAACATAATTGCTTAAAGGACACTCTGCTTTGCCTCTTTCCAGTAAGTAATGCATAAACTGAGAGAATATGGAATACTGTATTACAATACCGGTGGTATACCTTGGGCTATATGAGTCAAAGTGCTGTGGGATAGTGCCCTGAAGAATTTTAGAATCCCAGCTATGTTTTTGGAGTGTTAAAAGATATGCTTTTAATGTTCTTAGAAATCTTTGTGTCTAACAGAATTTATAAAGTACTCTCTTAAACCTTTCTGGAGTCTCAATCAAGGATCTTACAGCTATACCCTTTATTTGAACTTTACCCTAAAGCTATACTTAACAATCAGAGCCACAGATTTGATCATTTTCATTAAGCCATTGTCTTCGTGGAGATTCTTTTTTTCTGTAGAGGCAGACTCTGAATGAGGAATGTATTTTAGTACCCAAGAAGCTCTGGATTTTTTGCTGCCTTTAAATGCTATCTGAAAACTGAACATTTTTAAAAAAATTATATTTTCCCCCACAATTGGCTAAAAGAAACTTGTTAACACTCCAGTCTCCACCTGATCCACAAATTCATTAGTTTACCTTTCTACATTGCCTATTAGTCTAAGTTACAGTTCTGCTAATAGTTCTTCCAGTACGTCTTGAGTCCACATTCTTCCAGATGTCCATAACTATTTACTTACTGTCTTTTAATCCTTCACCATCTTTTAGAGACTTTTGCACTCTTCTCACCCCCTGTTTACAAACACAAAGCCACAAATTTAAGAAATTTGCTATGTCAGGGGCGCCTGGGTGGCTTAGTCGGTTAAGCGTCCGACTTTCGCTTAGGTCATGATCTCGCGGTTCGTGGGTTCGGGCCCCGCGTCAGGCTCTGTGCTGACTGCCAGCTCAGAGCCTGGAACCTGTTTCAGTCTGTGACTCCCTCTGACCTTCCCCTGCTCACGCTGTCTCTTTCTCTCTCTCTCCTAGAAATAAATAAAACATTAGAAAAAAAAATTGCTATGTCAGCAGTCTGCTTCTAGGTACCACACGCTGCCAGTTATCTGTTGCTATTACATACAATGATTCAGTGGGCTGACTTTGTCAGATAGTTTGAAGCAGATCCTTTACTGGTTGTTCTTGGAGTGCCTAATACAGAATATAGTAGCAACTGGATCTGTAGCTAGTGCTGAATTTCTGATACCTTAGTGTTTCTTTGGACTTTTTATCTCTATAGTATTTTATGCTCCAGAGCCTCATGACATAGTTTCTTCTTTACCAAGGGAGATTATTGGACTTCATTCCAGGTGGCTCAGGACTATAAGAGCATTCCTATACAAAGTTTTGCTAAAGGGAAAAGAAGAAAAGATAGTAGTATCTAGACAGTTAAGTGTTGGACTCAAAACTTCTACTATATTCAATTGTTGAAACATTACATTCAATGAGAATTAATGTGATAGGGGACTAAAGGAATAAATACTGGAAAGTTCATTGTCAGTGACCTAAATAACAGCATACTATAATTTATTAATTAGTAGTTTTATTAATCTACTTGATTAATAGTTACTAGTTTTTTTTCTTAACCTGGAATGTTAGAGTTTGAGAATGATTATATGAGCTGGGTACCTAGAGATGTATTTTTAAAACATTTTGAATGGAAAAAAAGCTAGAGAAGAAAGAGAAAGATGGAAAGGTACAGAAAGTGACAGGTTAAAAACAGTCCTTTGTAAATGTTACTGCCAGGGATCTGTAAAGAACAATGATGGAAGATAAAACCTTCCTTGAAATACATGAGCCTTCCTTGAAATACATTAGCATCTAGGAAAAAGTTTAATAATAAATTTTTATTATTAAAACTTAGACAAAGCAATTATTGAGTGGGAGTAGGGTGCTGTTGAAATCAGTAGGGTACCAAAAAGAAAACTTTTTGGTACCTTATAGAAAGTAAAGAATGATGTTCAGAATGTAAATCCTTTACGAAAGCAAAGTAATACATCATTATCACAAAATGTGAGGAAAAATTACTGCAATGTGGTTTTATGATAACTAGAACTAGAAAGGACACACATGAAAATAATAAAAGATTCCTGCATGGATAATGAAAACTGTTAAATATTAGTTCAAACTAGTTATAATATTTGAATTTATTTATTTGGCAGCAGTAGCATTCACATTTTGCACTTCTGTAATTATTTTAAAAAGATGTAAAAAACATGTCCTAAATTACTTTCAATCTAAAAATAATTTTGTTAACAGAGGTTAAGAATTGCAGAAAGTCTTATGGTTCCACCCAGCAAAATACATTTTTCATAATGTTGCACTTAGAACATTTGTGACAATTCTACTGATTTCTGAGTCTCACAGAGCAATTACTTTAATGCTATGCTTGAGGAGACCTATGTATTCAAGTATTTTAGTTGTAGCAGAGCTGGGTACAATATTTTCCCTTAAATCCTTAGCCAGCTTTAGGTGTTATTAGTTAGAAGAAAAATTGTAAGTAACAATTTTAAAATAACACTGCTACATTTATGGACTAAAATAAAGTATTTTAATACTTTGGATAGAAAAATAGCATGAAAAAATTTTAAACTATTTTAGTGTTTCTTATTCAACAAATATTCAGAGAAAGTATTACTACCCTTTTTATCTCCATCCTCAGATATAGTATAATTGAAGGATAGAAGAAATTACATATATTATTTTTATTGGAAATAATTTCAGTCTTTTATGTTTATAAAAATATAGCTCAAAAATATGTATAAATAATAAAATTTATAATCTATTATATAAAATATTAAGTATTTAAATTTGTTAGTGGCTCATTTGCCCATATGCATTTTGTTTTTATTGATTATATTGTGGTTATGATGTAAAATGACTTAAAGAATAAGATAACATGTAAGATAAAATATGATCAGATACATAAATAAGAACATTGGGTACCATGTTGTTTTTGTGACTTTTTTAAAGATTTTATTTTTTTACATCAATTTTAAGTTTATAAAAAATTTGAGGGAAGATGCAAAGATTTCCATTTAGTCCCTGCCCCAAACATCTATATCCTCCACAATTACCACCATCAATCACCAGAATACTTTTATAAAAAAAAATCACAAGTATTATAGGGGTGTCTGGGTGGCTCAGTCAGTTAAGTGTCCGACTGACTTCAGCTCAGATGGTGATCTCACAGTCTATAAGTTTGAGCCCTGCATTGGGCTCTGTGATGACAGCTCAGAGCCTGGAGCCTACTTCAAATTCTGTGTCTCCCTCTCTCTCTGTTCCTCCCTGCTTGTGCTGTGTCTCTCAAAAATAAATAAATGTTCATTTTTTTAAATCACAGGTATTATAATCTCAAATTTCTAGATGAAGAGCTAAATTTCTAAGACATTGACAGTCAAACTAGTAGACTAAAAGGACAAAATATTCCTTATAACTATCCATATACATAAATATGTAGAAGTATTAAAAATTTGGACAGATGTCAGGATTTTTTTCCAGTTCTATTGAGATATATTTTTAAAATTTTAATGTTCATTTATTTTTGAAGGAGAGAGAGACAGAGCATAAGAGGGAGACACAGAATCTGATGCAAGCTCCAGGCTCTGAGCTATCAGCACAGAGCCTGACAGGGGGCTCAAACTCATGACTGAGCCACACAAGCATCCCAAGATATAATGTAATACACAATACTGTAAAAGTTTAAGGTGTATAGCAAAGTGCATTGTTTTACATATATTATAAAATGATTACCACAATAAAACACAAAAACAAAGAAAAATATTTTCCTTGTCAATGAAAACTCTTAGAATTTACTCTTGACAATTTTCACATGTAGTCATGTTCTACATTACATCTCTATAAGTTTGTACCATTTAACAGCTTTTTCCAACCCCTCTACCCCCTGCCTCCCACCTCTGGCTACCACAAATTTGATCATTCTATCAGTTTATTTTCTCTATCTCCCTTTCCCTTTCCCTCACTCCATCTCACTCTAAGTTTCCACATATAAATGAGATTTGTCTTTCTCTGAATGTGTCTTTCTCTGACTTACTTTATTTAGCAGAATGCCTAAAGGTCTATATAGGTCACAAATGACAAGATTTTCTTCTTTTACATAAAAGTTTGGGTATATAGGGGCACCTGAATGGCTCAGTCATTTAAGCATCTGACTTTGGCTCAGGTCATGATTCCATAGCCCAGACTCTTGTGATTCCATATAAATTTTAGGATTATTTTGCTACTTCTGTAAAAAAGAAAGTCATTGAAATTATGATTTGGATTGCATTGAATATATAGATGACTTTGAGTGGTATGAAACAATATTAATTCCTCAAATTTATGAATATAGGATAACTTTCATCAATGTCATAGTTCTCAATGTAGAAATATTTCATCTCATTAAATTTATTCCTAAATATCTTACTGTTTTTGTTACTGAAAATGGGAATATTTTCTTTTTCTCTAGAAAATAAAATTATGTATGGAAATGCTATGTATAGAAATGTGTATAGAAAATGGTGTATAGAAATGCTACTGATTTTGTATGTTAATATTATAGCCTGCAACTTTACTAAATTCATTAATTAGACTTAACAGATTTTTGTGGGGGCTTTAAGATTTTCTGTTCTTTTCTTTCAAGATTTTATTTAAATTCAAGTTAGAGGGGTACCTCAGTGACTCAGTTGGTTAAATATTCAGCTGCAGCTCAGAACATTATCTCACCATTCATGAGACTGAGCCCCGCATCGGGCTCTATGTTGGTAGTGTAGAGCCTTCTTGGTATTCTCCCTCTCTCTCTGCCCCTCTTCTGTTTGTGCTTTCTTTTGATCAAAATAAATAATAAACCTTAAAAAATAAATAAATTCAAGGTAGTTAACATATAGTGTAGTATTCGTTTCAAGAGTAGAATTTAGTGATTTATCACTTACATATAACACCTAGTACTCAGCACACCAAGTGCCCTCTGTAATGCCCATCACCTTTGTAAGCAAACCCTCCACCCACATCTCCTCCAGCAACCTTCAGTTTGTTTTTTATAGTTTAGAGTCTCTTATGGTTTTCCTCCTTCGCTGTTTTTAGCTTATTTTTCCTTCCATTCCCCTATGTCCATCTGTTTTGTTTCTTAAATTCCACATGTAGTTGTAATCATATATTTGTCTTTCTCTGACTTATTTCTCTTAGCATAACACCCTCTAGTTCCATCCATTTTGTTGATAATGGCAAGATTTAATTCTTTTTAATGGCTGAGAAATATTCCATAGTATGTGTGTATATATAATTATATACATAATTATAATCATGTATGTGGTATATTATTATATATATAATTATAATCATGTGTGTGTGTGTGTGTGTGTGTGTGTGTGTGTAATTTGGGTATTGTTGATAGTACTGCTATAAACATTGGGTTGTATGTGTCACTTTGAATCAATATTCTTGTATCCTTTGGATAAATATCTAATTTTAATTATGAGTCATAGGGCAGTTCTATCTTTAACTTTCTGAAGAACCTCAACACTGTTCTCCAGAGTGGCTGCACCAGTTTGCATTCCTACCAATAGTACATCCTCATCAACATCTGTTGTTTCCTAAATTGTTACTTTCAGCCATTCTGACAGGTATATCTGTTGTTTCCTAAGTTGTTACTTTCAGCCATTCTGACAGGTGTTAGGTGATCAATATGCTGCTTATAAGAGGATCATTTAGACACAAAGACAACTTCAGATTGAAAGTAAGTGGAAGGAGAGCCATTTATCTTGCTAGTGGACACTAAAAGAAAGATGGTATAGCCATAATTGTATCAGACAAACTAGATATTACACCAAAGACTGTAATAAGAGATGAAGAAGTATACTATATCATAATAAAGTGGTCAAACATAAATATCTAATATTTGTGAATATTTATGCCCCTAACTTGAAAGAAGCCAAATACATAAATCAAGTAAAAACAAACATAAACTCATTGATAATAATACAATAATAATATGAGATTTTAACAACCCACTTACAGCAATAGACAAATATCTAACCAGAAGATCAACAAGGAAATAATAGCTTTGTGTGGCAAACTGTACCAGATGGATTAAGATTTTCTACATATGAAATCATGATGACATCTGCAAATAAAATTAAATTGTTCTTGTCTCTTTTTAATTATGACGCTTTCAATCTCTTTTTCTTGCATGATTATTCTGGATAGGACTGCTAGTACTGTGTTAAATAGGATAGGTGAAAATGGACACCTTACCTTGTTCCTGATCTCAGAGGAAAAATTAAACATTTTACCTATTGAGTATATCAGCTGTGGGCTAGCCTTTATTATGTTGAAGTATATTCTTTCTATAACCACTTTTTAAGAGATATTATCATGAACATATGTTAAATTTTGTCATTTGTTCCTTCTGTGTCTATTGAAATGATTTTATTCATCCATTCTATTAATGTGATATATCAAATTGAATTATTTATGCTGAATCATCTTTGAATCCCAGGTTTAAATCTCAATATATTATGGTGAATGATACTTTTAATGTGCTGCTGAAATTAATTTGCTAGCATTTTATTGAGAAATTTTGCATCTACATTTAACATAGATTCTGACTTCTAGGTTTTGCGTTTTGTTTTTTGTGCATTTTTTTTCACCGATAGTGTCCTTTTCTATCTTTGGTGTCAGGGTAATGCTGACCTTGTAGAGTGATTTTGGTAGTATTTTATCCTCTTTGATATTTTGGAAAAGTTTGAGAATTATTGGCATTAATTCTTCTTTAAATGTTTGATAGAATTCATGATGAAGCCATCTGGCCCCTCAGTGAGAGATTTCTCATTACTGATTCAATCTTCTTACTAGTAATTTGTCTGCTCAGATTTTCTATTTCTTCTTGATTAAATATTAATAAGTTTTATGTTTCTAAGTGTTTTTTTTTCATTTGTTCTAAGTTTTTCAGGTGGTGTGTAGTTAATGTTAGAAGGCTTTTATGATTCTTTGTATTTCTATGACATCCATTATAATGTTTTCTTTTTCATTTATAATTTTTGACTTAGGCTTTATCTTTTTTCTTGGTTAGCTAAAGATTTGTCAATTTTGTGTATATTTTCAAAAAAAAAAACCCACTCTTTATTTTGTTAATCTTGCCTTGTTTTTCTATCTCCTGTGTATTTATGTCTGATATAATCTTTATTATATTCTTCCTTCTACTAATTTGGTCTCTTTTCTTTTTCTAGTTCCTTTGGGCATATAGTTAGGTTGTTTATTTGAGATCTTGTTGTTTTTTAATGTTCTTATTTCTATAAACTTCCTTCTTAGAATTGTTTTTGCTACATTCCATATGTTTTGGTATGTTGTATTTTCATTTTAATTTTCTTACATTTATTTCTTCCTTAATTTCTTCTTTGATCCATTTGATCCTCCTGAGAGTGTTTTTTAATTTTCACATGTTTTTAAATTTTCTAGTTATTCTCTAGTTATTGATCTCTGAGTATGTAATAAAAATAGAAAAGAGGGGCGCCTGGGTGGCTCAGTCAGTTAAGTGTACAACTTTGGCTCAGGTCATATTCTCACAGTTTGCGGGTTCAAGCCTCACATCAGGTTCTGTGCTGGCAGCTCAGAGCCTGGAGCCTGTTTCAGATGCTGTGTCTCCTTCTCTGTCTGCCTCTCCCCTGCTCATGCTCTGTCTCTCTCTGTCTCAAAAATAAATTAAAACTATTAAAAAATATTTTAAAATAAAAAGATACTTAGTATGATTTCAGTCTTCTTGAATTTGATAAGATTGTTTTGTGCCTAACATATGTTCTTGAGAAGAACATGTATTTTATTGTCAGACAAAATGTCTGTATATAACTGTTAGGTACACTTACTCTACGGTTTTGTTTAAATCCACTGATTTCTTATTGATTCTCTTTTTATATGATATCAGTTGTTTAGAATGGGGTATTAAGGTCCCCAACTCTTACTGTGTTGCTATTAATGTTCCCTTTTAACTATGTTAGTTTTTGCTTTACATATATAGGTGTACCAGTGTTGAATGCATAAATATTTATAATTCTCATATATTCCTGAATAAACTGACTCCTTTATCACTATGTGACTTTATTTTTGACTCTTAAACTGAAATTGTAATAGAATTAAACACTACTATTACCATATTATAGAATCTAACTTGAACTTCCTATTTACCATTATTAGTGAATTTTATGATACCGTTTTATGTTTTTATGATAAAATTAGCGTCATTTTACTATCAGAGAGTTCCGTTTAGGATTTCTTTTAAGGCAGGTCTAGTGGTGATGAAATCCCTCAATTTTTGTGCATGTCGGAAATTCTTTATCTCTCCTTCATTTCTGAAGGACAGCTTTGCTGGGTATAGAAGTCAGTTGAGAAGTTGTTGTTGTTTTTTTTTTTTTTTTCCATTTATTCCAAAATATATCATCTCATTCTGTACTGGTCTGAAATATTTTTGTTGAGAATTTTACTGATAGTTTTATAAGGTTTTTCTTGTGTGTTAAATCTGTTTTCTTTTCTTTCTGCCTTCAAAATTTTTCAGTAACATTTGACAATTTAATTTTATTTTGCCTTTGTGTGGCCACATTTGCTTTTTAATTATTCTTTAGATTCAAGTTAGTTAATATACAGTGTTTTCATGGAATAGTCACATTTGGGTTTAACCCAAAATAGAGTTGAGCGTATTTTGGATCCCTTGACCTCATGGATCTGGATGTCTGTTTCTTTCCCTAGGTTGGGGAAGTTTTCAGCCGGTACTGCTTTAAATGTAATTTTCTCCTTTGGTCTTCTTCTTTTGGAATTCTCATAATGTGGATTTTTTAAAAAAATAAATTGTGTTTTATAAGTCCTGTAGGCTTTTAACACTTTTTCATTCTTTTTTTTTTTCTTTTTGCTCCTCTACCTGGATTATTCAAATTCCTCATTCTCTCAGTGACTGATTCTTCCTTCTGTATGGTTGAGTTTGTTTTCAAGTTCCCTGTTGAGTTCTTCAGTGTGGGCATTGTATGTCTTAGTTCTAAAATTTCCAGGATTTTAAAGTTGTTTCTATTTCTTTGTTGAACTTCCTGTTTTGTTCATGAATTGTTTTCTGATATTATTTAGTTATCTGTCTTTGCATTCCTCTGTTTTATTAAAGTTCTTAATGTGGATCTTTCTGAATAGATTCCATTTCTTTAGGGTCACTTTTGGAGCTTTTTTAATTTCCATTGGTCATGTCATGATTATCCATTTTTCTGTGGTTCTTGATTATTTATACTGGCATCTGCAACTTTGAGTAAACCATCAAACCATCTTCCTTTTTGGATGCCATTGGTTCACTTTGGAAGAAAAAGTTCATCACCATCAGCTGAGTTTTGGGGTCTAGGCATGTCTGCTAGTGGAGCTTGCTATCAGGGTCAATTGTTTGGGTGAGGCCACTGAGCTCTAAGGTCAGGGTTTGGGGGCTGCTGCTGGCATAAAACAGTTGGATAGGGCTGCTATCTTGGTTTCTCACCCAAGAAAACCTATAGTATCGTGTCTGTTTTTGCTTGGGCTCTATGATCAAACTTACCAGATGGTCAGCTCTATATTTGGGTGCTATATTTCACATTAGATAAGGCTGGGATTTAGTTTTCTTGTCCTGGAAGAACAGAAGAATGGGGCCTAGGGCCTGCATAGCTTGATTGAAGGCCGAGCTTAGATAAGACTATACACTGAATTCCCTGCCCAGACTATGCTACCAGTTTCTGCTGCACAGATGGCAAAAGCCAGCAACCATGCTTTCTATCCAAGTGCCACTGTGAGCAGAGGTGTTGAATAGGTCATATAGTTTCCTATTTGTTTTAATTAGGTTGCCTGGTCATGCAGGCTGAAAGCTATATTCAGGAATTGGCAGGACTATGAATTGGCAGCTGGAATTGGCAGTGTCACCGTCTGGGTGCAGTGGGTGAACCTTCTCCAAGCCTGACAAGGCTTTTTGTGGTCTTGAATCAAACTAGCTCGTGCTCCAAGTTCCCAGGACAAGCATTGCCACTGGCTTTGCCCTGCAGGTGATCATCAGTCTGCCATACTCTCTGTTGGAGGATTGCTGAGAGATCAAGATTCCGGGTGTTGCCAGCCTTTCTAGTTAGATGGGACTACACAGACAGTGGGCCAGGTTATGACTCAATTTCTGTCTAGGTAGTGACAGACCTGGTTCCAGGGCCAAATAGGCTTTTGTTTGAGAACCAAAATCAGGCATATTTGCACACAGCTGGGTTCCCTGGTCAAAGTGTATCCCTGACTTTGCTCTGCAGATGATTAAAGCTGCTGGTTGGGACTACTGCTTGAGTGTTGCAGGTAGGAACTTGGCCCACCAAAGTCAAAGTGCTGGTTGTTGCAAGCCTCTCCCATCTCTTCATCACATTTAGATTCAGAAGTCAAAACCTACAGATTTCATTGCAATCCCCATGAAGTGAGACCACAGTGAGAGCTCCCAAGAAGTGACCCATGATGCTGAGGGAAATGGAGGTCCACCTTGGTCTCTTTTCCCCTGGAGGAACTGTAGTTTCAGGAAATAACTCTTGACATAACACTGTACCAGCCTTGGTGATAGGCAATTCTGTTAGCATATAAAATCTTCTGTGTCTAATTCAATCTTTATCGGTCTCTCTGATGCAAGGGAATGCTTTAGCCTCACCCTTATGTTCCAGTTCATGTTCATGAACTGTTGTTCTGAGGGGGGAGCAAAGTTAAGATAAACTTATATTACTAACATGGTGATGTCCCTCCAAATGTCAGGGATTTTAAAAGAAAGCTAAATTCAAAATGAAGGACTTAGAGGTTACTCTGGGGGAAGAAAAACAACTAAGTCAATGAAATAAAGACAGTCTCTCTTAAAACATTATTTTAGATTTTAGAAATAAAAATATTTAAGCTTCAGTTCCTTTATTACATACATAAACTTAGATGAGTCTTAACTGAATTATTTTCAACCAAAGAGCAAAATACATTTAGACACTATGTGTTGAAAATATACAAACATTTTAATGAGAGCTTTAATTAGTTTATGAAACATACCTAGATTGTTGTGATTTCTAACTTTTAATTCTTAATTTCTGCTTTGAAATTATGACACTCTTTTTGGGTATCAAGTTTTACTATACAGATAACATCGTCAATCTTGGTCTAATTCCTGCCTCTACTTTTACTTAAGGGAAGGTGTTGCCCAAGAAATGGGTGACACCAAAACTAAAGAGTAAGTAAAGATACTGTATTCTTAGACCTAGATTTGTATCAACATTATAATTGCTTTGAGAAAATTTTGAAAATCAGGATTAAAATAATTTGCTTCTATAAAAAATGACTAAAATATAAAATATCTGGAAAATAACTCTAGGTTGCACAAAAAAAAAGATGTTAAATTTACAGGGATGCCCATGTCCATGAGGTGTTTAATGTTTCTTAGCTTAACTAAACCTTACAGAGTTTCCTTCCTTACTTTAGGTCCCTGACTTCCCTTTCACCCAGACTGTTAAAGAATCCAGATGACCTAACCACAGAGGCCCCTCTCCTCTTCTTTTTAAAGCATTTATTTTTAAAAGATTTCAATTGTAAATTTTTTCTCTGCCCCTTGGATATGTAAATATTTTCACAACACTTCTATCAGTGTTAGAAACCAGGAATGCTTTTCTCAAGGACTTGAAAACTATCTCTAAAATAAAATCAAGGTGATAAGATCACCTTGTTTCAGTGGAAGGCAAGAAGTCTAAATTTGGGCATCTCAATCCAGAATCCAAAACCACCTCCTGTTATAAATATATGAGAATTTTAATCTCCTGTAGATAAAGCCAACTAGCTAGCACAGATGATAACTTCCAGTTATCAATTTAGAATAAACTATGTATGGCAAATGGTATGCCAAGTCCTCACTTATTATGGTTAATGTTGATTTTGAAAACATGTCATGATTATATCTGCTTGACTATATAAATGGGCAATATTTCTGTTTCTGCAATCTCTTAGTAGACTGCCTGTGATGAACATCACATGGTTTAATACCTATTTGAATAAAAAAAAATGGTTTTCTTTCTCTTTTGTGTTCATGGAGATTATTTCTGGGTTAAGAGGAGATTTTGATTTTAGTTATATTTGTGGTGATGAGGATAGAATGTGTGGAAACTCCTGAGCTGAACAGATCAGCTGAAGGTTTGTGATGACACAACAGTCAGATAAGAGACCATGAATTATAAAAAAGGGTCTTTCTAGTACACTGTTTGGAATACTAGCTGAATGGACTATTCTTTCTAAAATCAAAATGTTACCATTTGAATAATCCTGGGTAATGTAGCTTCTAAAATTCCATCAGGATCATATATTATTGATAGAAAGCCAGGAATGTTGCCTTCAGGTGTTATTCTTAAAGAACAACATCTCTATGCCATATTTGGAATGAGTCAATGAAAATCCAGTTGTATAAGGATGGTTCCTTTAATTTGGATACATTGGTATATTTTCTGGGGTTCTTGGAAATTATCCCAAGCAAATCCATTACTGTGAGATGAAGATAATTATAAAATATTTAATTATTTTGATAACAAGAAGAAAAGATTGAGAAAAATGGAAGCAGAAATGAAAGATTTAAAGGCACTTTGAATTTTGCAGAACTTTCCTCATTTCTCTGCAGTGCCTACTCCCACCACTTCCCCTACATCTTTTTCTCTCTCCTTGCCTCAAATTGACTTGAAGGCAGGTGGGTGAAGGTGATGGCCTTTTAGAAAGTGATGGCTCTCTTCATTAGTTAGGTTTCCTTGTAAATAAAAATGAGGACACTGCTTCTGTAGTTGGTACTGAACTGCTTGTCCTGTTTGGGGACACAGGTTTGTGCACTTCATGGCTTAGCCCAAATTTACTTCATATCTTAGATTAGATTTCACCTTTCACAGTCCTTTTTCATCCACACACCACATAGCTAGGACATCAGCATAAAACAAAATCTTGTTAGAGAAAAGTGGAGAACTTGCATGGAAGACTGCACCTATATAAAGGCAACAGGATGGGGAATAACTGCACTAGTCACTTGGGAGAAAGCAAATAAGGTGTCAAACTGAAAAATGCTAACATGGGAAGGGAACCCAAAGTGACACATAATTTATACTTTTTAAAAATCTCAATGTGAAGAAAAGTAACTCTTTCCTATTTGGATTGCCAACAAAGCTGACGCCTTTGCAAAGCCACCCAGGACTCATGTATAATTCAAATGCTGTTGTTACCTACTGTTATTACTTATTTAAAGGCTCTTTTCACTATACTCCAAAGTTTTCAGATGTACTCTACAGCATGTTTTAATTTACAGCACCACATATGGGAATGTGCACTGACTACTGTGTAGAATTCTGCAACCTGTAAGCTGCATGGAGTTTTGTAACTAGAAGACTTTGCTCCTTTGACATAGCCAACTATTTGGGATCCAAAAGATTACTGCATCAAGATGTAGGGCATAAAGTGGTGTAGCCAACAGAAAGCAACTCTCCTCCACCACCCCACATTATGGAGGCTTCAAAGGCATTAAAGACACATCAGGTGTGGCTGGTAACTGCCTTACTTGAAGACTCAACTAAAAGTGAGCTGGGAGAAGTTTGAGCAGTGTAACCCTTCTTGAAAATCTATAGATTTTGATACAAAAAAATATAATCAGCACCAATCAGATAAAAAGAATTTAAATTTAGGGGTTGAAATCCTTTAATGCTTTTCTAAGGAGTAGGAATAAAATCACACTTCATTTTTTTATTCCAATTGTTTGTTGCATGGAGAACAAAAATTAACATCTTCATTGGTTAGACAGTTATAAATTCAACATTTTCAAAGTGAGAACTTTTATACTTATTAAACACTTATATAATATGTGAACATATATCCAGTGACTACTTTTGAAGAGTGAACTTCAATTCAGAGTCTGTTTTACAATGCCAAATAAGTGCATGATATTTATAAAATTTTTGGTTCCCCTAAGCAGTATTGTATTTAATGTTTTAATTATTCTTTAATGAAGCCATTGAACTTATGTTTCCCATTGTGCATAGGGTATTATCTCTAATGTTTAAAAACAAACATACCATCTGTCTGTTTAATGATATATATGATGGCATCCACAATGGATATAGTTCTGATTTATATTTCAGTACAAAATCATATAAATCAAGGAAAGTAAACTTAACACCTGGGAACTATAAAACCAAATAAGCTGCATCTGCAATGTAAGTTCCCCTTTGATATTCACTTAAGCAAAAATAAAATAGCATTTAATCTTCCAATACTGTTTATCTGATTTTTATTGACAATTAACATACGGTATTGTATTAATTTCATATGAACATGCAATGGTTCAGCAATTATTTATATTACTCAGTGCTCATCACAATAAATGTACTTTTTTGTTTTAATTCCAGTATAGACGGCATACAGTGTTCTGTTAGTGTCAGGTGTACAATATAGTAACTTGACACTTTCACATGTTACCCTGTGCTCATCATGATGTGCAGTCCTTAAACCCCATCAGCTATTTAACCCATTCCCCTAACCCCTCCCCTCTGGTAACAATCAGATTGCTCTTTATAATTAAGAATCTGTTTCCTGCTTTCCTCCCTCCCTCTCCCCCCTCCCTCTCTTTTGTTTGTTTTCTTTCTTAAATTTGCTTGTTTTCTTAAATTCCACATATGAGTGAAATCATAGGGTATTTGTTTTTCTCTAACTAACTTAGGTCGTTTAGCATTATGCACTCTAGTTGAATCCAAGTCATTGCAAATGGCAAGATTTCATTTTTTAATGGTTGAATAATCTATTGTGTATGTATATATGTATATATTTGTATACGTGCGTGTATGTGTGTATATCCATACTACATCTTTTTTATACAGTCATTTATTGAAGGATATGGGCATTTTCCATAATTTGGCAATCATACATAATGCTGCAATAAACATAGGAGTACATGTATCCCTTAGAAGCAGTGTGCTATATCCTTTGGGTAAACACCCAGTAGTGGAATTACTGGATCATAGGGTAGTTCTATTTTTAACATTTTGAAGAAACTCCATACTGTTTTCCACAGCGACTTCACCAGTTTGCATCCCCACCAACAGTGCAAGAAGGTTCTTTTTCCTTCACAATCTTGCTAATGCTTGTTGATTTTATGTTTTTAATTTTAGCCATTTTGACAGGTGTAAGGTGATACCTCTCTAGAAGAAAATGTTGCTATAGCCAATGTCAAATAAATTACTGCCGGTGTTATCTTCTAGGATTTTTATGGTTTCAAGTCTCACATTTAGATCTTTAATCCACTTTGAGCTTATTTTTCTGTATTGTGTAAGAAACTGGTCTGGGTTCCTTCTTTTGAATGTAGCTGTCCAGTTTTCCCAACATTATTTGTTGAAAAGATTGTCTTTTTCCCATTACATATTCTTTCCTACATTTTTAAAGATTAATGACCATATATATGTGGGTTTATTTCAGGGTTTCCTATTCTGTTATATTGATCTATGTGTCTATTTTTATGCCACTAGCACACTGTTTTGATTATTTCAGCTTTTCAGTATAACTTGAAATCTGAATTTGTGATACCTCCAGTTTTGTTTTTCTTTTTCAAGATTGCTCTGACTACTTGGGGTCTTCTGTGGTTCCATACAACATGTAGGATTGTTTGGTCTAGTCTGTAAAAAATGCTGTTGGTATTTCAATGGCAATTGTATTAAACTTGTAGATTGCTTGGGTAGTTTACACATTTTAATGACATTTGTTCTTCCATTCCATGAGGATGGAATGTCTTTCTATTTCTTTGTGTCGTCTTCAATTTCTTTCATCAAGATTTTTTTTTAACATTTTAATTATTTCTGAGAGAGAGAGACAGCGTGAGAAGTGGAGGGTCAGAGAGAGAGGGAGACACAGAATCTGAAACAGGCTCCAGGCTCTGAGCTAGCTGTCAGCACAGAGCCCGACACGGGGCTCTAGCCCACGAACTGCAAGATCATGACCTGGGCCAAAGTCGGCCGCCCAACTGACTGAACCACCCAGGCACCCCTTTCATCAAGATTTTATTGCTTCCAGAGATATGTCTTTTACCACATAAGTTTATTTCTAGGCACTTTATTATTTTGGGTACAATTGTAAGTGGGATTATTTTCTTAATTTCTCTTTTGCTGCTTCCTTTTTAGTGTATGGAAATACATCATACATTTATTTTGTACCCTGTGACTTTACTAAATTTGTGTATCAGTTCTAGTAGTTTTTTGGTGGCATCTTTAGGGTGTTCTCTATATGGTATAATGTCATCTGCAAATCATGAAAGTTTTGCTTCTTCCTTACCTAATTGGATGACTTTTATTTCTTTTTATTATCTGATTGCTGTTGCTCGACTTCCAATACTATGCTGAATACAAGTAATGAGAATGAACATTCTTGATTTGTTTCTACCCTTAGGGGAATGAGAATGAACATTCTTGATTTGTTTCTACCCTTAGGGGAAAGCTCTCAATTTTTCCCCCATGGAGTGTGATACTTGCTGTGGGCTTTTCATATAAGGCCTTTATTATGTTTTGGTTCTCTTCAGCCTACTTTCGTAAGGATTTTTATTGTGAATGGATGTTGTACTTTGTCAAGTGCTCTTCATAAATATATTTTAAAAATTGTATGTTTTTTAGAATCCCTGTTATTGATGTGATGTATCATATTGATTGATTTATGAATATTGAACCACCTTTGCAACCCAGGAGTAAATCCCACTTGATTGTGGTGAATGATTTTTTAAATGTATTGTTGGATTCAGTTTGCTAGTATTTTATTAAGGGATTTTTCTTCTATGTTCATCAGAGATATTGACATGTATTTCTCTTTTTTGGCAGTGTCTTTATGTGGTTTGAGTATCAGAGTAGTGCTGGACTCATAGAATGAATTTGGAACATTTCCTTCTATTTTTTTTAATAGTGTGAGAAGAATAGGTATTAACTTTTCTTCAAATATTTGGTAAATTTGTCTGTGATGCCATTTGATTCTAGGACGTTTTTGTTGGGAGGTTTTTTAATTCAATTTCATTACTAGTTATCAGTCTGTTCAGATTTTCTATTCCTGCTTCATTTTTGGTATGCTTTATATTTCTAGAAATTTATCCATTTATTCTAGGTTGTCCAATTAGTTGGCATATAATTTCTCATAACATTCTCTTTACAACTGTTTGCATTTCAGTGGCTTTCATTGTTGGTTCTCCTCTCTTGTGATTTTTCTTATTTGACTCTTGTCTTTTTTGTTTTGTTTTGTATTATGTGTATGGCTAGGAGATTATCAATTTTGTCTATCTTTTCATATTTTTTAATGTTTTTATTTTCAATTTATTTCTGAGAGAGAGAGACAGCATGAGCAGGGGAGGATCAGAAAGAGAGGGAGATACAAAATCTGAAACAGGCTCCAGACTCTGAGCTAGCTGTCAGCACAGAGCCCGACACGGGGCTGGAACCCACAAACCGTGAGATCATGACCTGGGCTGAAGTCAGCCGCCCAACCTACTGAACCACCCAGGCGCCCCTTTGTTGGTCTTTTCAAAACCAGTTCCTAGTTTCATTGATCTCTTCTGTTTTCTTTGTTTGTTTTATTTGTTTGTTTGTTCTTCATGTATTCTGATCTAACATTTATTATTCCCTTCCTTCTACTGATTTGGGGTTTGTTTGTTCTTCTTTTTCTAACTCTATTAGGTATAAAGTTAGGTTGTTCATTTGAGATTTTTCTTGCTTCTTGACAAAGACCGTATTGCTATAATCTACCTTTTTAGAACCACTTTTGCTGCACCCCAAAGATTTCATACCATTGTGTTTTCATTTTCATTTGTTTCTGTGTAATTTTCCATTTCTTCTTTTATTTCTTGGTTAACCCATTCAATGTTTTTAGCATATTATTTAACATAATTATATTTGTTATTTTGTAGACTTTTTCTTGTGGTTGATTTCTAGTTTCATATTGTTGTGTTCAGAAAAGTTATATATGATTTCTATTTTTTTGAATTTGTCCAGACTTGTTTCGTGACCTACTATGTGATCTATCCTGGAGAATGTTCCATGTGCACTTGAAAAAACTGTATTCTGCCGCTTTATGATGGAATGTTCTGAATATATCTGTTAAATCCATCTGTTCCAGTGTGTCATTCAAAGCAACTTCTTTATTGATTTTCTGTTTGAATGATCTGTCCATTACCATAAAAAGGGTGTTAAAGTCCTCTATTTCTATTTTATTACTATCAATTTGTTGCTTTATGTTTCTATTTACTGTTTTATGTATTTGAGTGTTTTCATGTTGGGTGCATGAAATATACAATTGTAGTATCTTTAGTGGGACTATACCTTTTATTATTATATAGTAGCTTTCTTTGTCTCTTGTTACAGTCTTTGTTTTAAAGTTTATTTTGTATAATATAGTTTTGCTGCCTCAACTTTCTTTTGATACCATTTGCATGGTAAATGTTTCTTCATTCCTTCACAGACCTACAGGTGGCTTAGGTCTGAAATGAGTTCCTCATAAGTAACATATGACCTTGTTTTCTTATCCACTCTGACATCCTATGTATTTTGATTGTTGTATTTAGTGTATTTATATTCAAAGTAATTATTGATAGATATATATTTATTGCTATTCTGTTACTAGTTTTGTGGTTGTTTCTATACTTTTTCTCTGTTCCTTTCTTCTCTTTCTTTCATGATTTGCTGGTTTTCTTTAGTAATGTATTTGGATCTATTTCTTTTTAGTCTTTGCATATCAATTACTGGTTTTTGATTTGTTGTCACCAGTAAGCATATATATAACATATTGTGCATATGTCAGTCTATATCAGGTTGATGGTTGCCTAAGTTCAAGCCCAGTCTTTACTACTCTCCCCACCATAGATATATGGTGTCATATATTATATCCTTTTATTTTGTGAATTCTCTTGACTTACATATTTATTTTTCATACTTTCATTTATGGTCTTTTCTTTACACTTAAGAGTTCTGTTTAATATTTATTATAGTGCTGGTTTGATGGTCATGAACTCCTTTAGTTTTTGTTTGACTGAGACCTTTTTATCTCTCCTACTCTGAATGATAGCCTTGCTGGATAGAGTATTCTTTCTTGCTGTAAGTGCCCTTTGAGCATTTTGAATAGATCATGCAACACAGTTCTAGCCTGCAGTTTTTGCTGAAAAATCATTGATAGCCTTATGGGGTTACCCTCATATGAATAAAAGCATTCTTTTATTGCTTTCTTTATTTTTAAAAATTTTAATGTTTCTTTTTGAAAGCGAGATGAATGGGGGAGGGGCAGAGAGAGAGGGAGGGGGGGAGAGAGAGAGAGAGAGAGAATGAATGAATCCAAAGTAGTCTCCATCCAGGCTCTGAGCTGTCAGCACAGAGCCCAATGTGGGGCTCAAATTCCTGAACTGTGAGATCATGACCTGAGACAAAGTCAGACACTTAACCAACTGAGCCATCCATGCATCCCTTAAACTTTTTTCTTTATGGCTACTTTTTGCCTTATGTGTGTTGGTGTAGACTTCCTTGGGTTGATTTTTTGGGGAGAACCTCTGTACCTCCTGGATCTGGATATTTGGTTCCTCCTTCCGATTAGGAAATTTTCAGCTATTTCTTCAAAAAAATGTTCTATCCCCTTTTCTCTCTTCTTTCTCCCCTTCTTTTCCTTCCTCCTCCTCTTCTCCTTCTGCCTCCTCTCCTCCTCTTCCTCCTCCTCTTATAATGTGAATGTTGTTATGTTTGATGGAAACTAGGAGTTCTCTAAGTCAATTTTCATTTTCTCAAATTCTCTTCTCACTCATTGGCTCAGCTTGATTACAATCCATTAATCTGTCTTCCAGGTCATTAATTCATTCCTCTGCTTTCTCTACCCTGATATTTATTCCTTTACATGTATTTATAGTTTAATTTACTGTGTTTTTTCTGATTGGTTCTTTTTTATCTCTTTGTCAGGGGTCTCACTATTGTCCTCCATTCTTTCTTTAAGGCCAGCGAATATCCTTATGATCATCATTTCAAATTCTCTATCAGGCATATTACTTATTTTTGTTTTGCTTAAGTCTTTTGCTGTGATTCCGTCCTTTTTTTACATTAGGGACATAATCCTCTCTCTCCTCATCTTGTCTAACTTTCTGTATCTGTTTCTGTGTGTTAAGAAAGTCAGCTTATAGGGCACCTGGGTGGCTCAGTCAGTTAAGCATCCAGCCTTGGCTCAGGCCATGATCTCATGGTTCGTGAGTTTGAGCCTCACACTGGGCTCTCTGCGGGCAGCACAGAGCTGCTTCAGATCCTTTGTCTCCCTGTCTGCCCTTCCCCAGCTTGCTCGCTCTCTCTCAAAAATAATAAACATTAAACAAAAGAAAGTCAAATATAGCTCCTATCCCCAAGGATAATAGCTTTATGATTGAGAGGTCCTGTAGTGACCTCTAGTGTCAGTTCCCCTGTTCTCCAGGGCCTGGTACCTCAGGGAGTGTCTCCTATGTATGTTGCATGTGCTCTATTGTTGAGTCCTTGCAACTTTTCCTTTAGTCTTACTGCTTGCAGAAGCTCTCTTTGCCTGTTTCGAGCAGTGTTTGGTCCCTGGCTGGGCGAGGTGCATTATTTTTATTTTTTTTTAATGTTTTTAATTTCTGAGAGAGAGAGAGAGAGACAGCGTGAGCAGGGGGGTTCAGAGAGAGAGGGAGATACAGAATCTGAAGCAGGCTCCAGGCTGTAAGCTAGCTGTCAGCACAGAGCCAGACGCGGGGCTCGAACCTACGAACCGTGTGATCACGACCTGAGCCAAAGCCGGACACTTAACTGACTGAGCCACCCAGGCGCCCCACATTTTAATAAGGTATGCGCTGGTCTTCTTGTGAGATGAGATATACCACTAGTGCCATCACTGCGACCAGAACTGAGGACCAGTAAAATGGGAGATTAGATGTTGGGCTTGCACTGGTCTTCTGGGATAAGTGTATGAAGCTCTGGACTGAAGCAAGCATGACTGGTTAAGACCACATATTCTAAAATGCCTATGGAATGTGGGTGGAGGAGTGGACAAGGCTTGGTGTAAGCAAGTTAGGGAGTGAGTGTCAAGGCTGCTCTGCTTCCCACCAGATGACCGTTGTTTACACTGGTGGTGGTTGGGGGGGGCGGGGGGAATGGTGCCTGCCAGATCCTTTGTTCCTTGAGGAATCTCCCCATGATCTCAACCTGGGCCATGCTCTAAGATGAATAAATAACCTCATTCCCATATTTGCCAGGCATTTTTTTTAAACAGCTGTTTCTATGCTGTCTCTGCACATGATGTTTGTCACACTATCTCTTTAAAGTCAAGGAATCACCTTCCTAATGTCCTCTGGGCTCTCCCAGAGCTGGGCCCCCAGATTTTTTAAAATTCCAGGCTTAAAGGACTCATGAAAGCTGGTCCCTCTTGCTTTCAAAACCAAATGTTATGGGGAATTTGTTTTCCCCAGGTGGTCTCCCCAATGTGATAGTGTGATTTTTGCCTTTCTCTGTAACCTCCGTTCACTTCTGACAGTGTATGACCATGATCCAGTTGGCTCCCAAATTTTGTCCTCACTCTTTCTACCTTCTTCTATGTGGCTTCTTCACTACCTTTAGTAATGGAGTTGCTTTTTTTCAGGCTTTGGGTTGTTTTCTGGGTTGTTTACCCTGATGTCGAGTGTTATCCAGTTGTATCTATGGGAAGAGGCAAGCTTCAGGTCCTCCCATTCCATCATATTCCCAGTCACTCATTATTAAGTCCATTTTTAATCCCCTTTAAATCATCATTCCCCACCTCTATTTTCCATCAGTTCTCTACACTTAGGAGCGTATTTGTTTTTTCTTTGTTGGTTTGTTTTGGTTTTAAAATTTCAAATATGAGGGAAATCATATGGTATTTCTTTGACTTATTTCACTTAGCATTATACCTTCTGTGTTCATGTATGCTGTTGCAAATGGCAAGCTCACATTTTTTATGGCTGAGTAATATTCCATTGTGTGTATGTATTACTTCTTTATCTATTTATGTATCAATGAACACTTGGATTACTTCCATATCGTGGCTATTATAAATAATGCTGCAATAGAGGTGCATATATCTTTTCAAATATGTGTTTTATTATATTTATATAAATATCCAATAGTGGAATTATTGGATCATATATCCATTTTTTAAAAATTTAGGAGCATCCATACTGTTGCCCACAATACTAGTGCTAATTTGCATCCCCACCAACAGTGCATATATATTCCCTTTCTTCCACATCCTCAGCAATATGTGTTATTTCTTGTGGTTTTTATTTTAACCATTCTGATTGGTGTGAGACCATACTTCATTATTATTTTGATTTGCTCTTTTTTAAAATATAGATTATTGTCAAGTTGGTTTCATTTAACACCCAGTGCTCATCCCAACAAGTTTCCTCCTCCATGCCCATCATCCATTTTCCCCTCTCTCCCACCCTCCATCAACCCTCAGTTTGTTCTAAGCATTTAAGGGTCTCTTGTGGTTTGCTTCCCTCCCTCTCTTTAACTATCTTTTCCCCTTCTCCTCCCCCATGGTCCTCTGTTAAGTTTCTCCTGATCTGCATATGAGTGAAAACATATGGTATCTGTCTTTCTCTGCCTGACTTATTTCGCTTAGCATAACACCCTCAAGTTCCATCCATGTTGCAACAAATGGCCCGATTTCATTCTTTCTCATTGCTATGTAGTATTCCATTGTATATATAAACCACATCATTTTTTTAAAAAAAATTATGTTTTATTTTTGAGAGAGAGAGAGCATGAGTGGCAGAAGGCCAGAGAGAGAGAGAGAGGGAGACAGAGAATCGGAAGGAGGCTCCAGGCTCTGAGCTATCAGCACAGAGCCTGAGATGGAGCTCGAACCCACAAGCTGTGAGATTATGACCTGAGCCAAAGTCAGACGCTCAACTGACTGAGCCACCCAGGCGCTCCAAACCACATCTTCTTGATCCATTCGTCAGTTGATGGACACTTAGGCTCTTTCAATGTTTTGGCTATTGTTGATAGTGCTGCTATGAACATTGGGGGACATGTGCCCTTATGCATCACACTCCTGATTCCTTGGGTAAATTCCTAGAAGTGTTATTGCTGGGTCATAGGGGAGTCCTATTGTTAATTTTTTGGGGAACCTCCACAGTTTTCCAGAGGGGCTGTACCAGTTTATATTCCCACCAACAGTGTAGGGGAGTGCCCATTTTTCACATCCTCTCCAGCATCTACAGTCTCCTGATTTGTTCATTTTCGCCACTCTGACCGGCATGAGGTGGTATCTC
Source organism: Hyaena hyaena (assembly GCF_003009895.1). Taxonomy (NCBI): domain Eukaryota; kingdom Metazoa; phylum Chordata; class Mammalia; order Carnivora; family Hyaenidae; genus Hyaena; species Hyaena hyaena. The sequence goes on along the minus strand of NW_024082393.1, from coordinate 138,469 downwards.
AGTGTGGTTTTGATTTGTATTTCCCTGATGATGAGGGACATTGAGCATCATTTCATGTGTGTGATGGCCATCTGGATGGCCTCTTTGGAGAACATGCCTCTGCCCATTTCTTCACTGGATTATATTTTTTTCAAGTGTGTAGTTTGATGATTTCTTTACAGATTTTGCATACTAGCCCTTTACCAGAAATGTCATTTGCAACTATCTTTTCCCATTCCTTCGGTTACCTATTAGTTTTGTTGATTGTTTCCTTTGCAGTGCAGAAGCTTTTTATTTTGATGAGGTCCCAATAGTTCATTTTTGCTTTTGATTCCCTTGTCTTTGGAGATGTGTCATGTAAGAAATTGCTGCAGCTGAGGTCAAGGACATTGTTTCTGATTTGCCTTTCTTTAATGGTTAGTGATGTTGAGACTCTTTTCACATATCTGTTGATCATCTTTATGTCTTCTTTATAGAATGTGTACTCAGATCCTTTGCCCATTTTTAAGTTTAATTAATTTTTGTGGGGTGTTTTGTGTGTGTATGTGTGTTGAGTACCATTAGTTCTATATACAGAGAGAGAATATTACTTTTATCAAATATATAATTTGTGAATATCTTCTCCCATGTATTAAGTTGTCTTATGGTTGATAATTTTCTTCACTGTGCAATTTTTTTTCTTATTTTGATTCAATCTCAGTAAACAATTAAATTTTGCTTTTGTTTCCCTTGCTTCAAGAGACATATCTAGAAAAATGTTTTCTATAGCTGATATCAGAGAAATTACTACTTATGTTTTCTTATAGGAGCTTATATTTTAATGGCTCATATGTAGGTTTTTAATCAATTTTAAGTTTATTTTTATGTATGGTGTAAAAAAGGGGTCCAGTTTCATTATTTTCCTTATTTTCTTTTGATATTCATTAAGCAAAAAGAAAACAGTACTTAATTTTCCAATATTTCATGAATTTTAGAAACATCATTTTAGGTTACATCATCAAGTTTATTTACAAAGAATGGTATACTTTGTTGCTGAAAAAATGTTTTCATTTTCCAAACATGTTACTCTTGAAAGACAAATAGGGCGTACCTAATAATTGGAGTGGGGAAAATGTAACAAACTGAGACCATTGCAAGCATGTAGGATATTATTAATGGTATGTATGTTTGCTGCATATTTTAGTATATAACTTGTCCTCAATTAAAAATAATATTTACTCTTTATTACTTGGTAGAAATAAAATAAAACAATTTTGAATAATATAAACAAAAAAATTAAAATTAAAACAACCAATTAAGATAAAATAAGGTAAAATAAAAAAGATCAAGTAAAATCTATCCATTGTATGTAGCACTCAGAATTATTCTCTGTGATGAAATCAAGTATGTTTCAAATAGCACAGTTTAAATAATTTAACTTGTGGACTATATAACTGATGCTGTTTTATTGACATCTCAGTTTATTTTACTTCTTTTATATCTGTTTATTTTTTCTACCTTCACCCAGGTACTATTGACCTATAAAATTCAACTGTACAATTTAATGATTACACACACACACACACACACACACACACAGTGGAATAACCACAATCAACCTAATTAGCACATTCATTACCATTTATGTGGGGGAGGGAGAACACTTAATATTTATTGTTTTCAAATATCAAAGATATAGTACAGTATTATTAACTATAGTGACTATGTTGTGGAATAGATATCCAAAGTTTTTTCAGTTCACAAATAAAATCTGATTCACATTGACCAAGCTCTCCCCATTTCTCCCACAACCTAGCACCTGTCAACCACCATTTTACACTCAGCTTTTTTGAGTTTGACTTTTTAAAGACTCCACATATCAGTGAAACCATACAATATTTGTCTTTCTATATCTAGCCTTTCTAACTTACCATAATCCTCCAGCTTCATCTAAGTTGCTTTTGACTTAACAATATTCCACTACATATATATGAATGGGGTAAATATTTCTTTATCCATTCATTAACTGATGGTTCCTTAGGTTCAATCATTATATAGGTTATTACTAATAATGCTGAAAATGAACATGGAAGTGTACATATATCTCCTTGAGATTCTGATTTCATTTCCTTTGTATATATACCCAGAAGACGAATTCCTAAATGATATGGTAGTTCTATTTTTAAGTTTTTGAGGAACGTCCACACTGTTGTCCATCTCCTAATATCCCACCTTCTAATAACATCATCTTTATGGGTAGGATTTCACCCATTTTGCCAATTATTAACCAGGTACTTATCTTTATTATGAACTTATGAGTTGCTAATATATTTTAGATATTACCCCCTTATCAGGAGTATGGTTTGCAAATATTTCCTACCATTCTCTAGATTGTCTTATCATTTTGTTGATTGTTCCTTTTGCGGTGCAGGAATTTTGAGTTTGATTCTATTCCACTTGTTTATTATTTTACTTTTGCTGCCTGTGCTTTGCTACAAGATAGCTTTGCCACATATAGTATTCTTATTTAGCAGTTATTTTCTTTCAGCAGTTTGAAATATCATTCAACTCCCTCTTAGCCTGCAATTTCTATTGAGAAATCTATTTATAGCCTTATGGGGATTCCCTTGTATGTGGTAAATACCTTTCCTCTTGCTGCTTTCAATATTCTCTTTGTCTTTGACTTTTGACAATTTGATGGTAATGTTTGTGATAATCTTCTTTGGGTTGATCTTACTTGGGTCTTTTGAGCTTCATGATTCTGGATGTCAATATCCCTAAGATTTGGGAGGTTTTCAGTCACTATTTTTATAAGTAATCTTTATGCCCTGTTTCTTCCTCTCTTCTCCTTTTGGAACTCCTATAATGTGTATATTCATTCAACTAAAATTATCTCATAGGTCCTGTATGCTTTCTTCACACTTTTTCATTTTTCTTTCGATTTCTGTAACTGCTAATTTTATTTTTTAAGAAATCTTTTAAAGTAATTGACACACTATGATATGTTAGTTTTAGTTGTTAAGTATGATGATTCAATGAGTTTAAACATTATGCTATGCTTGCCTCAAATATAGCTACCATTAGTCACCATAAGATGTGAAAACATTCTATAGACTGTATTCCCTATGTTGTACCTTTTATTCCTGAGACTTAATTTTTTTAACTGGAGGTCTGTATCACCCACTCTCCTTCACTTATTTTTGTTTATTCCCTGTACCTCTCCCCTCTGACATCCGCCAGTTCTCTATATTTATGGGTCTAGTTCTGCTTTTTAATTATTTATTTTTAATTTTTTTAGATTCTAACATGTAAGTGAAATCCTATGGTATTTGTCTTTCTTTGTCTAACTTATGTCACTCAGAAAAATTCCCCCTAGGTCCATCCATGCTGTTGCAAACGGCAAAAATCTCATCCTTTTTTAGGGCTGAGTAATATTCCAGTGTGTGGGAGCCCGACAGTGAGCACAAGAAAGCGTGGTTAGGGACGCGGGGATGTGCCTGCACACGGGGCTCCCTGCCTGGGCAAAGCATGCCTGCAAACAGGGTGCTCTGCCAGGAGGCCTACACACAATATCCAAGTTTAATGGTCCGCTCGCAAACAAGGGAACATGCCCTCCTTAGAAATAAGGAGGAGGCTGGAATTGTGAGCAGGCCTCTTAGTAAACATGTTGTGGTCGCTTCCTCCCTTTGCTCCCCCCTGTCCTTGAAATGTGTTTGGCTACTTGCCCTTAATTGGTAAAGGAATGCATCTTGTAGATTTCAGTTTGTATCCAGTTACCAGGGTATAAAATAAACCGCAAGAGGGGCTTGCGTAGAATTGTTCCTCCGGCCGGAGTTGTGTCTGTGTCTGTCTTTTGTGTGTGTCTTGTCCTTTGTGTCATTTCGTCCGCAACACAGTGTGTGTGTGTGTGTGTGTGTGTGTACACATACGTATATATGTACACACATCACTTTTTATTCGTGTATTGATGGAAACTTGAGTTGCTTTCATATCTTGACTTTTGTAAGTAATGTAATAAACATGGAGATGCATATATCTTTTCAACTTAGTGGCCTTATTTTCTTTGGGTAAATACCCAGCAGTGGAATTAGTGGATCATATGGTATTTCTATTTTTAATTTTTTGAGGAACACCCGTACTTTTATCCAGAGTAGCTGGGTGAATTTGCATTCTTACCAGCAGTTCACAGTGGTCCTTTTTCTCAGTATCCTCACCAACACTTGATATTTCTTGTCTTTGGATTCTAACATTTTTGACAGATTTACAGCCATAGCTTATTGTGGTTTTGATTTGGATTTTTCTGATGATTAATTCTGTTGAGACTCTATTCATGTGTCTGTTAGCCATCTGTATTTCTTCTTTGGTAAAATGTCTGCTCATGTACTCTGCTCATTTTTAAATTGGATTTTTTTTTGGTATCAAGTTGTATGACTTCTTTATATATTTTGGATATTAACCCCTTGGGTTATTAAAATACCCCATTGGGATATTAAAAATACCCCAGGTATTTTTTTTGTGAATAACTTCTCCCATTTGTTAGGTTGCCTTTTCACTTGTTGATAATTTCTTTCTTTGTGCAAAAAGTGTGGAGTTTTTCTTTTTTTATTTTGTTTTTATTTTGTGTGTGTGTGTGTATGTATCTTAATAGTTTAGTTTTCCTTCTGTTTCCCCTGCCTGAAAAGATATATCTAGAAAACGTAACACCTGATATCAAAGAAATTCCTGCCTATGATTTCTTTCTAGGAGTTTTATAGTTTCATATTTAACATGGAGGTCTTTAATTCATTTTCATTTCATTTCTCTGAAAAGTGCAAGAAATTGGGCATGTTTTCTGGCACCATTTATTGAAAAGACTGTCTTACCAACATAGTAAATTCTGCCTCCTATGTCACAGCTTACTTTATCATATAAGCATGGGTTTATTTCTGGGTTCTTCATTCTATTTCATTAATTTATGTGTCTATTTATATGCCAGTACCACGCTGTTTTGATTAGTACAACTTTATAATATATCTTTGGATCTGGGCTTGTAATACATACATCTTTGTTCATCTTTCTCAAGATTACTTTGGCTATTTAGGTCTTTTGGGGTTCTATACAAAATTTAGTATTATTGGTTCCAGTATTGTGAAAACCGGTATTGATATTTTTATGCAATTACACAGAATCTGTAGATTGCTTTGGGTAGTATGGAACTTTTAATAATAATTCTTCCAATTGGTGAGCATGGAATATTGTTCAATTTGTTTGTGCCATCTTCAACTTCTTTTATCAGTGTTTTATAATTTACAGAGTACAGACTTTTTGTTAATTTGCTTTTAGGCATTTTATTCTTTGTGGTACAATTTTAAGTAGAATTATTTTCTTTCTCTACTATTTGTTATTACTATATAGAAACGTTACTGATCTCTATATATTAATTTAGTATCCTTATATTTTACTAAATTTATTTCAATAGTTTTTGGTGGAGTTGTTAGAGTTTACAGTACAGAGTATCATGCCAAATGTACATAGTAATAGTTTAACTCCTTTCTTAACAATGTGGATGCATTTTTTTTCTTGTCTAATTATGGTGGCTACAGCTTCTAGTACTATGTTGAATACATGTGGTAGGAGTGGACCTCCTTGTCTTGTGCTTGACCTTAAAAAAAAAGCTGAGAGCTTTTTTCTTTTTACCATTAAGTGTGATGTTAGCTGTGGGTTTTTTTTTATGTATGGTATTTATTACATTGAGGTATATTTCCTCTAAATAAACTTTAAAGTTATCATTAATGGAATTTGAATTTTGTCTAGTGCCTTTTCTGCATTAATTGAGATGATCACAGGATTTTATTTTTAGTTTTCTTGTGAGGTGTATCACAAATTTGCAAATGTTGAAACAACTTTGCATCCCTGGAATAAATCTTACTTGATTGTGGTATATGATCATTTTAATGCATTGTAAAATGAAGTTTTCTAATGATTTGTTGACTTTTGTAGTTATGTTTATCAGAGATACTGGCCTGCAGTTTGCATTTTTTGAAATCGTTTTCTAAGTTTGATATCAGAATAATGTTAGCCTGGGAAAATGTATTTTGAAACTTTCTTCCTCTTCTCTTTATGGAATACTTTGAGAAAAATAGGTATTAACTCTTCTTTAAATGTTTTATAAATTCATACATGAATCCATCTACTTTTGACCTTTCTTTGTTGAAAATTTTTGGATTACCAACTCAATTTTGTTACTAGTAATTGGTGTGGTAATATTTTCTATTTTTTCCTGAATCCTGGAAGATTGTTTCCAGAAATTTTTCATTTCTTTTATAGCTTGTCTGAGTTGTCAGCACACAATTTTTCATAGTAGTTTCATAATTCTTTATATGTCTTTAGTGTTGATTGTTACTTATCCTCTTTAACTTATGATTTACTTATTTGGTTCTTTTTCTTGATGAGTCTGGCTAAGAGTTTATAAATTTTATCTTTTCAAAAACCACCTCTTGATTTCTTCCATAGATGTTTTTGCTCTCCCATTTATTACTTCTCAGATATTTAGTATATTTTTTATTCTACTCACCTTTGGCTTTGTTATTGCTTTTTTTTTCTTTTGGTGTATGATTAAATTATTTGAGATTTTTTTCTCTTTTTGTTTTTTTTGTTTTTTTCTTTTTAAGTAGGCCTGTATCACTATAACCTTCCATCATAAAACTGCTTTTTCTGTGTCTCACAATTTTAGACCATTCTGTTTCATTTTAATTTGCTTCCTTCCATGCAATTTTCCATTTCCTTTTTTATCCTTTGTTGACATATTCATTATTTAGTAGCATGCTATTTAGCTCCATGTGTGTGTTTTCCAGGTTTTTTTTTTCATGTGATTGATTTATAGTTTCATATTATTGTGGTTGAAAAAGATACAGTACATAATTTCAATCTTCTTAAATTTACTAGGACTTGTTTTGTGGTCTAACATGTTATCTATTCTGAAGAATGTTCCGTATGAACATGTATGTGCATTCAGTTGGTTTAGGATATAATAGTTTGTGTGTATCTATTATGTACATCCGGTCTGGTGTGTTATTCAAAGAAACAGTTTCCTTGTTGATTTTCTGCCTGACTAATGTATCCATTGATATATGTTAGTTGTTAGAGAAATTTATAGTAATACAGTAACAGTAGGGGACTTTATGTCTGCTAAGTATGCTGTTGGTATTTAAATGCTCCTAGTTGGATGCATAGATATTTAAAGTTATCATATACTCTTGTTGGATTAACATATTTAATATTATGTAATGTCCTTCTTTGTTTTTTCTTATGGTCTTTATTTAAAGGTATATTTTATCTGATGTAAGTAGTGCTACCTTATTTTATTTTCTACTTCTATTTGCGTAGTACAAATTTTTAAAGTATAATTGACACACAATATTACATTAGTTTTAGGCATATAACTTAGTGATTTGACAAGTTGAAGTTATAGAGGATTTTGTTGAAAATCTATGTATCGAAAGACAAAGTGAAAAGTTTCCAGGTACTATGTAGAAATAGAATATGAATACAGAACAGTGAAAGTACAAACAGAGCAATAGGAAAAATAAATCGTGGGAGATAAAGGAATAATAGGAATTTCTTGTCCCTCGTACTGAATGGCGTATGTAGAATAATGGACACAACGATTGATAATTTACAAAATGCCTGCAGTTACTTCTTCCTATAAGCATGTCATTGTGACATTAGGGCTCAATCAATAATAAGAGTCTAATTCTGCCTTATTTGTATCTCAGATGGGATTGTATCTTCCTTCCACTGATAGCATTTTAAGAAAATACATTGTTAAGCCTAGGAATCAAGAGACTTTGAATGATTTCCCTTCCTCTGGAAAATAAACCCAGTTGTTTCAGGAGAGACTCAGCTACGATCATGCAATCTGCTGACCTTCAGATGACAGCAAATATTTGAGGAATTCCTACTGAGAGCTAAGAATCATCCAGCACAGTACACACTGAAGTGAGGACCACTATAATTGTGAGTAAAATAGATGGTTTTGTTTTAAGTAACTATGTCTTCTAATGATCACTTTTGCAATAGATGACCAACAAATATACCATGAATGTAGTCCTGGTCAATTCAAAGCAGACAGTGGTGATAAAGTCATAAATGAATATTGAATGGTTAGAAGGGTGGAATTTATATCGTCTTTGATTGTGGATATCTCACACTATGGTACTTCAGTGAATGTTTTGACCTTTGAAGACAAATGCAAGAAAATCTATGGTAGGGTTCTTACTCTGATACCTTCAGGGTTTCATCTTAATTTATGTTGGTTTAGAGTAGGAGAAATTAAGAAAAGTTATTTTATTGCAAACCTTAATATATTAAATTTAAAAGTTGTCGTCATCCCTATTTTTTGGTGCTAATAAACCTTTTTATAAAATGAAGTTAAACATAAAATGTAAAATAAAACAACTACTACTTCAATACTTTCAAATTATATATTTCTTCCTGGACCAAAGGAAGCATACATTACAAAAAAAATTCAATGAAAGTAGATTAAGTGTTTCTGAATAGTTTTGGTTGATGGATAAATTTTTCTTGGATTTTGCTTTTGATATCTTTAACTCATTCTTCCCTACCAGTATGGCTGAAAGTAAAGAACTTTGACATAAGGAAGTCACATGACATAATGAAATGAATCCTAGAGTCATCCCTGGAAGGGATTTAAGTGAGTCATGTGACCAGCTCTGGAAATTAATATCAGATAAACATTGTAATCATCAACTGAAATAATTGTGGCTGCTTCTTACAGCACTTAGTTTTATTCTGTTTAAAAAAATATTTTACATACCAAAAATTCTGAGTAACACTGTTGCTGGAGGCCACTAGTTGTTTCCAAAGATAAAATTCTTTTTAAAAAATCCAGATTTTATACTATTAATATTAAAAATATGCTACATGGAAATAACCATGTTTGCTTTATTTGCACTTCATTTTTATTTCATTGCGTTACTTTTTCTGTATTATTTTACAATACATAGGAAATGCAATCTACCCTGTTACAGACGACAGCTTCCTGTGTTGCTTCACTGGATTTCTATTCCCATCATGCATGGCTGCTTTTAATACGTGAGGGAAATGTGCAGCAGTTATTATTGCAACCTGAGTCTTCATATAACCATAAAAATAGTACTACATTGTAATTGGCATGCTTTTTTTTTCTGCCTTGTAAATCATTCTGCTAAGTTAGAGTAGGGATTTTGTTGAGGTTTCCACTAAAACTTACAACCTGTCAACCATGCTGAAGAAAATACAAAGCAAGTTGGAAAACAGGTTTAATAACTTTTTAAAGTACCTTATGGCTGAGTAAAAATTTTTAAACACTGGTAAGTACCGAAATATTAGACTATGTTAGATAAAAGGCTGACTCTAAGAGTAGAAACTAAAGAAGGAATAGGAAGAAGGAACTAGTGAAATCAAATATGATACCCATCACCTGCTCTTTGTCTACAGTGACCTCTACTGTGACACCCAAGGTTTGTATGACCGAAGAAAAATCAGAAAAAAAATTTCACACTGTATGAAAAGTAATTCTGGCTAGCTTTACCTATATTCATTAAAATGAACCAATAAAGGGGCACCTGGGTGGCTTAGTCGGTTAAGCGTCCGACTTTCGCTTAGGTCATGATCTCGCGGTTCATGGGTTCGAGCCCCGCGTCGGGCTCTGTGCTGACTGCCAGCTCAGAGCCTGGAGCCTCTTTCAGTCTGTGACTCCCTCTCTCTCTGACCCTCCCCTGCTCACGCTGTCTCTCTCTCTCTCTCCTAGAAATAAATAAAACATTTAAAAATTTAAAAAAAAAAATAAAATGAACCAATAAAGATAGAAAAATCCTATTTTCACATAGTTTGGAAAAATACTTATGTGTTAAATCATTGTAACTGCAATAGTTTCGAGGGATACATCTATCTGCCTGAAGATTAGCTTATATCTTAAGTTTGCATCTACCTCTACCAGTTCACAGTTTATTAAATCATGAATGTTTTGTATGTAAATTTAGTGGAAATAAGTCTATTTTAAACTTAATATTTCCTAAATAGATTGATATTAATTGTTGTCATGTCTCCATATGTCCTCTGGGTAAATATTCTTTTTATGAACCCATCTCACAAATATCAATGTTTCTGTGAAATGTCTTTTGACTGGCCTTGCCAATTCTAGTTTCAGTACTCTTGGGCTTTCAGTTATCTTTAAGTCATTTGCTTGTAGCAACATGACACTATTTCACAAAAATATAATTACCCTGGGAAAACAACTCAGATAACAACAGATGTTATCAAGGATGCAGAGAATGAGGACACTTTTGCACTGCTGGTGGGACTGGAAACTGGCACAGCCACTTTGGAAAACAGTATGGAGGTTCCTTAAAAAAACTAAAAATAGAACTATCCTATTATCCAGCAATTGCACTGCTAGGTATTTACCCAAAGGATACAAAAATGCTGATTCAAATGGGCATATGCACCCTAATATTTATAGTAAGACTATTGACAATAGCCAAATTATGGAAGAGCCCAAATGGCCAATGACTAATGAATGAATAAAGATGTGGAACATATACACAATAGAATTTTACTCAATGATCAAAAAAATGAAATATTGCCATTTGCAACACATGGATGGAATTAGCAGGTATTATGCTAAGTGAAATAAGCCAGGCAAAAACAAATGTCATATGATTTCATTCATATGTGGCATTTAAGAAGCAAAACAGATACATATATGAGAAAGGAAGGAATAATAAAATAAAAACAGAGAAAGAGGCAAACCAAAGGACAGTCCTAAGTACAGAGAACAAACTGAGTGTTGCTGGAGAAGTGTTGGGTGGGGAAATGGTCTAAATGGGTGATAGGCATTAAGGAGGACACTTACTGTCTTGAGCACTGGGCATTATATGTAAGTGATGAATCACTAAATTCTATTCTTGAAACCAATATTATACTATATGTTAAATAACTAGAGTTTAAATAAAAATTTGTAAAAAAAAAAAAAAACTTTTGATGTATTCTGAAAAAAAAAAAAACTTTGAGTCAACATTTTTTAAAAAAATTATATCTGGAGGATTATAATGTGATAATGAAGTCCTTGAGTACACCCCACCTGAATTGTTAGGGAGGACACTGAAAGAGAGTCTGCAATACTTACTGTGTGAAAGATATTCCACTGCAATTTTAGAAGTGATCGTGATGTGGAAGCTTTGTATTCCTGTTCATTGCAGCATCTAGGATCATCTCCACTTAGAACAGAACAGTACTCATAGTGGGAGATCTATAAGTAAATGTGGAATCAATTAACAGCTCATACTTTTTAAAAATTCTTTTCAATGTTTGTTTATTTTTGAGAGAGAAAGACACGAGAGAGACAAAGTGTAACTGGGGGAAAGGCAGAGAGAGGGAGACACAGAATCTGAAGTAAGTTCAAGGCTCCTAGCTGTAAGCACAGAGCCCAATGCAGGGCTCGAACTCATGAATTGAGAGATCATGACCTGAATGAAAGTCAGACACTCAACTGTCTGAACCACCCAGGTGTTCCAACAGCCCATTTTTGTCTCAAGGTAATTTAAGCAATTCTCTGTTCACCAAAAAATACACTGCACTTCAAGTTGATATTACATTAAGTCATTTATATCAAATTAAACGCTTTGGAAATTTACTTAATTCTCAAAATTCAGCTCCATAAAAAATCACTAATTAGTACTTCATGCAAGATACTATTCAAGTTCTTTTTTTTTTCAAACAATGCACAAGTTATTAGGAGAAAATAAAGTGCTTGGAGAAAATAAATGCATGCTACTAAGTATAATTTAATTAAAAGCCATAAATTCTATAAGACAAGTATGAAAACCTTTGGCATTTTAAAACTAAAACGTTATTCTATTAATAAAAGATATAAATAAATATAAATAATATATATAAATAAATATAAAAGATATAAATAAATCCTCAAATGTGGAAGAGTTAAATATGTGTAATATTGGTTCCTGATAGATGAGTGAAGAAAATAGAAAGTAGTTACGCACAAGACAACAGAAAAGCATAGAGTGTTTTCAGAAGCTGCTTTTAGAACTTCAGAATGACTACGATTTAGCAAACTTACTTTTGGATTAGTGTGAGTGGTTTATCTGAAGGAGTTGAAGCCAGCCATGGATGACTAGTGAGCATGCAATTGCCTATGAGAGATACTGAAGCAAGAGACAGAGAAGCATTTCAAAACATTGGTGACCTTGCTAATGAAAACTAATTGATATGCAGTAATATAGACATTAACTCACTCAAATTTTTAACTGTGTAAATAATTGATAAAGGAGGAAAAGCTATTGCGAAACTGTAAGGTGTCATTTTTTAACAGAATGAGCAAGAAGAAAAGGAAAAATATGCTTTGGTAAGTGTTGGATTTAATTTGGTTATATTGAGTTTAAAGTACTGAGACATGAATTTGACCCTAGGGTATTTTGTACACCCTGGATTTCAAACAGACCTTTACTGGAAATGTCAAGAGATATTCAAATACATAGGACTGAATACTACAGCATCTTGTTACTATAATTTCATTTACTTTATTTCAAGGATTGAATCTTTGCTCAGAATAAAATATGGGTTGATATTTTAAACTATAAAATGAACCAATTTAGTTGCATGTTAAATGTTTTGCTAACTTCAATTCTAACAAAGTACCTCTAACTACATAGTTAGTAATTAATAAATTTATACAGATGTATTATTGAAAAGACAATTTTTGTAAACTAAAAAAGAAAATTGTCTTTAAAAATATTGCCTTAAATGAACAGCTCTTCTTATATTTTATGTTTTTATTCATGTAAACTGTTCTTTCAAATCTCAGCTAAAATTAAACACCTCAGACAGGCTTTCAGTAGCCCAGTATAGAGTACTCTGCCCTGTTATTTACTTCATCACTGTTGTCACTTTTTATAATTACATACATCAGTAAATGTTTATTTTCTGAATCACAACTAGATTGTACAGTCCATGAAGACAAAGTAATCTGTTTTGTTTACAAATGTAATATCAACACCTAACTTAGCATATGTTCATAATGAAAACATATATATTTCTGAGTTAATAAATACTGGTGGACAAACCAGTGTAATATAAGCCTCACACGCTACTAAGTGGTTTATTCATCATATGTCTGTTCTCATAGTTGAGAATCTTCTAGAACCTTAAGGAGACACCTTGTGGTTCAGCCAATTAAGTATCCAGCTCTTGCTTTCAGCTCAGGTCATGATCTCATGGTTTGTGAGTTTGAGCCTGACATCAGGCTCTGTGTTGATAGCCTGGAGGCTACTTGGGATTCTTTCTCTCCTTCTCTCTCTGCTCTCCTCTGCTCTCTTCCTCTTTCTCAAAGGTAAATAACAACAACAACAACAAAAAGGAATCTTTTTTTTTATTATTTTTACCAATTTTATTTTATTTTATTTTCACTTTTTTTTTTTTTGGTACTTTTTATTTTTTTTATTTTTTTATTATTATTTTTTTTTTACAAATAGTTTATTGTCAAATTAGTTTCCACATAACACTCAGTGCTCATCCCCATAAGTGTCCTCCTCTATGCCCATCCCCCCCTTCCCCCCCATCCATCAGTCCTCAGTTTTTGTCAGCATTCAAGAGTCTCTCATGGTTTGCCTCTCTCCCTTTCCCCCACCATTTCTACCCTTCTTCTCCCCCTTGTTCCTCCATCCAGTTCCTCCTAATCCTCCTATACATGCAAACATATGGTATTTGTCCTTCTCTGCCTGACTTATTTCGCTCAGCATAACACCCTCAAGGTCCATCCATGTTGCTACACATGGCCAGATTTCATTGTTTCTCATTGCCATGTAGTATTCCATGGTATAGATAAACCACATCTTCTTGATCCATTCATCTGTTGGTGGACACTTAGGCTCTTTCCATGTTTTGGCTATTGTGGAGAGTGCTGCTATGAACATTGGGGTACATGTGCTCCTATGCCTCAGCATTTCTCTATCCCTTGGGTAAATTCCTAGCAGTGCTATTGCTGGGTCATAGGGGAGTTCTATTGGGATTTGGAGATTGGAACTGCCCTGGGTTGAAGAGTGCCTGAAAAAGGAATCTTAAGTATGGGTAGTGAACATGCAGAACTGTATCCCTATATCTCATATATTATAGCTTAATTTTATTTTTGATAATCACATGAAACTCTCAAAATCTGAACGCTCCATTCACAAGCTGCTCTTATCTAATGACCAAATCTTCATTTCCTTTTGAATTTTTTTCCATTAACTATTATGTACCTTGATATTGAGACAGCCATATTTTAAGTGCTTCTAGGATGTGCCAATCATATGGAAGACCAGAAGCTTTGTTTGTGACTGTTTGGGTTTTTATAATTAATCTGAATGAAATGTGATTTGTTCATGGAATCATTGGAGAATCATAATATTATTAAAAGCCAGATGGCAGTCCAATTTACATGCCTAACAGGCATGAAATAATTTTCTAGTGCAAACATTTAAAAATTGGTTTGGGTTCCCCCTCTATAATTATCAATTCAAATAATCTTGCTTACTTTTTCTCTTACTCTGTATGAGAAAAGTATATTGCTATCTGCAGTTCTGTTTGAAAACTTTTGCATACTATTGATCTTTTTATCAGGTGAACTTATTTACTAATCATATTGTTAATGCCTAAATAAACAGAAATACATTTCAATCTTATTGCTTAGAAAATAGCAATTCCAGCAATGTTTATCAACAAAATCACCTCTCTTATTTTACTTTGGCCATTTATCATTTTATTGCAATTATATAACAGGTCATTTTATAATTCATTATTGTTCAGTATCTCAGTAGAACTATATTACGGAACTTTATTTCTATTGTGCATTTCTTTAAATATTCAATCTTTGCTATACATGAGCAAAATATCAAATGTTCCAATTATGATACCAAATGAATTCTAAGATTAGTTTAATTTAGTGCATAATAATTTGGCTAAATTGTAGGGATGTCTTTTTTTTAACAATATAACATACTGAAGAAAACACAGTTTCTTAAAACTTTATCTATGGTGTTATAGATGTGACCTGAGAAACTTTATATAACTGCTTAATAAAAAACAAAAATGAAAGTAACTTTAAAATACTACTCAGTACTAAAAAGGACTAAAGTATTGTTCATACTAAACCTTTGTATAATTATTTTGATATTTACCCAAGTGAAAGAAGCCAAATAATAAAGATTACTACTGCATGGATTCATTTATATAAAACTCTAGAAAATCAAAACTTATTACTGTTAAAAATATATACATCAGTAGTTGCCTGAGGACCACAAGGGACTTTCACCTCCAATCTTAATACTCTGGCAATAGATTTTTTTTTATAAAGGAATCTGGAAAGTGATTCTTATTTATGATTCTTTGTTTTTTAAGAGATACCAAAATTTATCTATACTATAAAAGATGTTTTAATACATCAGACTATGCATATCCCAGTATAACTTATAAAACACATTCCTAGCATTTTCCTTTGTTGTTTTCATATCAAAGCTTGGAAGAAAATATACAATGGTATTGTAGAGATATTCTTAAAGTGGTTAATAAATAAAAATCCAGGAGTCAAGGAATAGCTTTTTTTTTACTTACTTTTCCTGAAGGCATTAGGGTAAAGAATATAAGTATTAGACTAATAAAAAAGTCAATAGCTGTATGTTCTTCCTCATATATGGCACTGATATATTTACTGTCTACATTGATATGATAAAAATTATAATGATTTATTATCCATAATGTTAAAGCCTTAGTGCATTCTGTAAGAGAACACGTGTATCAAGGCAATAACTAAAGCCACAATGAAATTCCATCTATTTAACTCATGTAAGAATTCTATGGAATATGGAGAAAGATGCCTGGATGAGGGTCACTTTAGATACTGTCTTCACATAATATGTGGAGAGCACATTGTCTGGTGAATAATTTAAACCCTGGAAAAATTATATTAAAAATACCTAAATGGAGGAAATGGAAACCAAGAGGACAGGAAGCCACAGAAACACTGCCCTTACCTGGATAATTGCTCAGAGTCTCTATTGGGCAACTAATCCATAGCCTAGGATCTAACAGAATAAAAGAAATAAAATAAAACTGGTTAGAATAATAAACCATTAGCAAAACTTCTGAGGTTTTTAAATATAAATGGAAATGGGCTATTTTATTTGAGGTAATAAAATAATTGTTTGACTAAAATACTGTAGCAATATGGAAATCAATAAAAGAAAATGCAAATCCTTCTGGACCACTACTTTTAACAAATTTTAAGGTTTGGAATAGGATTAGTTAATCCAGATATTAAAGAAGATCCAAGTTATCATATGGTTTTGTGTCTTTTTTAAAAATACCACACTTTGAGTCTTCTAAAACATACACATACATTTATGAATCCAGTTGAAAATTCCTTGTTTATTTTGCCATAATTAAGAATATTTGTATGTCTCGGGCAAATTGAATACTAGGAAGGATGGCAGCCAGGTGAGACAGAGCTTACTAGGAGACTTCTGAACAATTTCTCTGGGCCCTTCCTCAGACATATGGCAGTGAGGGATGGGATATTGCAAGTGAAAGATAAACTGCCAGATTTGTCAACAGAAATAAACTAAAAGTGTATTTTCTAGTGAACAGTATTAAGTCCTTCCCCAGAGCCAAAATAATGCTGTGTGACTTTCATATTTCTTGCTGAATATATAACTGACATTTGTGACAAGGTTGCTTTTGTTATAGCTAGAAACATGCATCTTCACTGTTGCCGTTTCATATTTATATGATTAATGGTCAAACTGCAAGATTCAGAAGACAATTTAACAGTCTACCTTGTCACAAAAACATTCATTTGAAAGCATTCTTACTTTTTTAAACAAAGATGACAAGCCTTACTCTTACGAGATTGACAGCAACAAAAAATGGAAGATTTCCTCAGATCTCACCTAAAATGTGTGTATTATTTTGCAATACCCAAGTTGGTTGAACTGTGCTTTATTAATATGGCTCTCAGTGAAGTTCTTCACCTTTCTGACCAAGGTGCCATGCAGCTGTCACATTGTTCCCGTAAAATTGCATATAAACTTTCAACCAATAATATGTAAATTACGTATGAATTATGTGACTTTGCATTCTTCATGTAAAATACATATTTATACTATTCCCTTTAAAATTGGGAATAATTTGGAAATATATATAATTATTTTTCTCTTGTGATATGTGTAAATGATGACTAACTTAGACTTTTCCTATTTTACACTGACCTAATGAAAAATTCATTTGGTACAGCCAGAATGTACCTCAGGCTTATTCTGTATAGACCATAATATTACCATTTGCAAGTCAAACCTTAAAGCTAGTGATTTATATAGTCATCAAGTAAGATTTATCATTCATTATTCAACTGAACTGAAACTAGGGTTTACTGTTACAATTATTCAGTATAATTAACTTAATCTAAACTTATGGGTAAAAATCAATTATTATCTCCAGAAATAGATGGCCTCAAGTAACCTTTAAATGACTATGTCACTTCTGACATGTCAATATGTTTAAACCTCAATTGTCTTCATCAATACAATGGAACCAATAATATCTTAAATAATTTTGTAGGAATTCCAATAAGTAATCTGCATATTCCCTGAAACACAGAAGAAATTCTTTAAATTTAGCTAATTAAGTTGAGCTATTGTCTCAGATTTAGACTCATTTAGACTTTATTTGCTTGTTTTCTATTTGTTTTTGTAAGTCTTAGTGAATTCTGAAGTTTTATTTTTTTTAATTTTTTAATGTTTTATTTATTTCTGAGAGAGAGAGACAGCATGAGCAAGGGAGGGTCAGAGACAGAGGGAGATACACAATCTAAACCAGGCTCCAGGCTCTGAGCTGGCTGTCAGCACAGAGCCTGAAGCAGGACTTGAATGCCTGAACCGTGAGATCATGACTTGAGCCGAAGTCGGACGCTTAACCGACTGAGCCACCCAGGTGCCCCTGAAGTTTTATTTTTAATAAAAATATTCTCACTATGCTTTCATAAAATAGAGATAAGTCTTTTTTCTCTCATGTCATATTTGCTTATACACACATTCACTGAACAAATATTTATTTAGTATCTAATTTCTTACATTGGCATTGTGTCTTCCAGCTGTTTCTGACTTTAAGGTTTTTGTGTTTTACCTATAGGAAGGTAAGTGCTGGTTATGCTGATGTGTACATGCCTTCATAAAAGACCATGAAAATTTTTATTGTAAGTAAAAATTAGACATATAAAATTTTAAAAACTGCTATATTCCCTGATTGTGAAATGTTAATAACCAACTACTGGGTCTAATTAAATCTGTTAAATAACATGCCTAGTTATTAGGCAGGTTTTCCTGGTGATATTACTGCCTCATATGATGTCTTTTGTTCACAGAGAAGTGTGAAATTTTTAAACATTCTTGATTAAAAATTTAGGCTTGTAACAATGAAATGAAGGTAATATAATTCCTAAGAGAATTAATGAAAACACCAAGGCAAGCTCCATAAGCATTATTAAAAAATATATCATAAAAGGGTGAAGGCTGGGCATGTGGCAGAGCAGGTGAACCCTAACTTCATCCTGTATATAAAACTAAGTAACACTCACATCAGCATAAATAAACCATAAAGCAATCTGAAGACTGGCAGAACAAATCCCACAACTAAAGGTAGAGAAGAGGCACTTCTAAGAAGGTAGGAAAGGCAAAGATGCAGTTTGGGAGGAAAATGGAGTATGACAGCCTGCACTGCAGGACATTACAGAACCTCTTCTTCATAAGGCCATTACCTTCTCTAAACACAGACGAACAGATACAGATAGTGAGACAAATGAGGAGGGAGCAGAAAATTATCCAAAATGAAAGAATAGGACCAAACCATAGTAAGAGACCTAAGCAAAATGGATTTAAGTTAGAGGACTGATGAGGAAATTTTTTCCGACTTCTAATATTTGTCATACATTTATATTCAAAGTAGTGATCATAAAGGTACTCATTGGCCTTGAGAAAAGAGTGGAGGACATCAGTAAGACCTTAACAAAGTGATTTAAAAAAAAGAACCAGAGATGAAGAACACAATGAGTGAAATTAAAAATACACTTGATGGAATAAATAGCAGACTAGGTAAGTCAGAGGGAACAAATTAATGACCTGGAAAACAGAATAATGGAAAGTAATCGAGATGAACAAATGAGAGAAGGGGAAAAAAGTATACAAACTGAGAATAGTCTTTATGCTTGATGGAGTCAAACATAAAAACTTTTGCATTATAAGGATCCCAGAATAAGAGAGAAAAGAGGGCAGAAAGTTTATTTGAAGAAATAATATCTGAAAACTTTCCTAATCTGAGGAAGGAAACAGATATCTAAATCTAGGGGACACAGAGATTCCCTCCACCCCCAAAAATCAACACAAGTGAGTCCACACCAAGACACATAGTAATTAAAATGACAAAAATACATATACTAGCAAGCCGAATATCATAATAGGAGATTTTTTAGACATCTATCTCAGTAAATGAATAAGCACAATAAAAGTAAATAGTTTGTTTAAACAAATTATAATAAAAATACAAGTAAATCAGGACATCAAATTAAGCAATTACAAAATCTTGATTCATCAATATCTACAAAATCTAGTGCCAAAAAGTAAAGTAAATTTGAAATATTTTTAAAGTTCATCATATGTTAGACCATTAAGTTCTTTAACAAATATCAAAAACTTTAGAGTGTGTTTTTGAACCACAGGGGAATATATTTATAACTGAGATAATGAAGAGAATTTCTAAATGTTTAGAAATAATCTGAATGTTGCTAATTAAGTTGCATATTTCTAATTAACCATGGGACAAAAAAATGAAATTGGGAGTTTAAAATATTTTAAATTTCATACTAATAAAAAATGTAATTTTAAAGTTGTAGTGTCTGGGTGGCTCATTCAATTATGAGTCCAACTTTGGCTCAGGTCCTGATCTTACCATTTTTGAGTTTAAACCCAACATCAGGCTCTGTGTGGACAGCTTAGAGCCTAGAGCCTGTATCTCCCTCTCTCTCTGCCCCCCCCCAAATAAACAAACATTAAAAAATAAATGTTAAAATAAATCTGCATAGATTTATGCAAATAAAAAATAAAGAAAAGCTGAAAAACAGAGTTAAGCATCTTTCAACTAAATAGGCACATAAGTAAATTAAACCCAGAGTATTAGAGAAATGATAATAAGGTAAGAGAAAGACATAATGATATAGTAGAAAATAAAACAATGGAGAAGAACAAAAGTGAAAAGTTGTTTTTCAGAAAAGACTAATTTACTTGATAAATGACAATCCAAAAGAGAAGAGTCATAGGTTCAATACCAGGAATAAAAGACATGGCACCAAGGCAAAAATATAATAAATTAAAAGGGTAGTACAAAAAGAATATTATGATCAATATTGTACCAAAAAATTTAAAGAATTAGAAAAAATTATAAGAAAACAATTCCATTTACAACTGCACTATAAAGAATAAAATACATAGGAATACATTTAACCAAGGAGGTGGGAAAACCTGTAATCTGAATACTATAAAACATTGATGAAGTTAAAGATGATACAAGCAAATGGAAAGATATACCATGTTTTTCTTTCGAAGAATTAACATCTTTAAAATTCCTGTACTCTTCAAAGTGATCTATAGATACAACGTGATCTCTATCAAAATACTAAGTGCAATTTCACAGAAATAAATAATCCTAAAATGTGTATGGAACTCCCCAAACCCCAAGTAGCCAAACAATCTTTAGAAAGATAAACAAAGCTAGGAATATCACAATTCAGATTTCAAAAGATACTACAAAGCTGTAGTAATCAAAACAGTATGGAACTGGCACAAAAATATACTCAGATGGAACTGAAGAGAGAGGACAGAAATAAACCTATGCAATGGCCAATTAATTTATGATAATGGAGGCCACAATATACAATGGGGAAAAAACAGGCTTTTCAATAAATGATACTGGGAAAATTGGACCACTTTCTTATGCCATACACAAGCATAATGGATTCAAAATAGATTCAAGACCTAAGTGTGAGACCTGATACCATAAAACTCTAAAAGAAAATGTAATCAATAATCTTTAGGACATCAGCCTCAGCAACATATTTATAGATAAATCTCCTCAGGCAGGGGAAAAAGCAAAATAAACTACAAGGACTACACCAAAATAAAAAGCTTTTGCACAGCAAAGGACACTGTCAACAAAACGCCAATGTAATGAATGGGAAAAGATATTTGAAAATAATATATTAAATATGTTACTATTCAAAACTTATAAGTAACTTACACAATTCAACACCAACAAACAAAACAAAACAAAAAAAAAAACCCACCATGATTTGGAAAATAAGTAGAAGATCTGAATAGACTTTTTCCCAAGAATACATACACGTGGCCAAAAGGCAAATGAAAAGATGCTCAACATTGCTAATCATGAGGGAAAGCAAATCAAAACAAATATCACCCCACACTAGTCAGAATATCGAATGAATGAATGAATGAATAAAAGCATATGTTCGTAAGGATATGGAGAAGCAGGAACTCTCTTGCACTATTAGTGGGAATGTAAATTGGTGCAGCCACTGTGGAAAACAGTATGGAGATTTCTCAAAATAATTAAAAATAGAATTACCATATGATTCAGTAATTCCACTACTGGATATTTACCCTAGAAAACACAAGCACTAATTGAAAAGAGATATGCACGCTTGTGTTCATTAAAGCATTATTTACCATAGCCAAGATATGGAACTGCCTTTTAATAGATGAATAAAGGAGTGGTATGTACGTATGCATATACATACACAATGGAATATTATTCAGCCATAAAAACAGAATAAGATCTTGCTATTTGTGACAACATGAATAGACCTAGAAAATATTACGCTATGCAAAATAGGCCAGACAAAGGAACACATTTCATATATTTGGAATCTTAAAAATAAAATGAACAAAAAACCAAAAGAGATTCTTAAATATGAGGATAAATACAGAGATGATTTCCAAAAGGGGGAAGAGGGGATGATGGCTGAAATAGGTGAAGGGCATTATGAGTTATAAGCTTCCAGTTATAAAATAAGTCTTGGAGATGAAAAGTACAGCATAAGGAATACAGTCATAATATTTTAATAATGTTATATGGTGACAAATGGTGACAAAATTTATGATAAGAATTGAATAATGTATAGAATTGTTGAATCTATACATTACACACCTGAAGTAAATATATCATTGTATGTTAATTACACTTCAATTTTAAAAATTAGAAAAATTTTTAGAAAATAAATATTTCCATTGACCTATGTGTAAAAATTACAGACTTTTCATAAATAAAGGATGTAATTATGTCATGTGTAGATGAGATGATCATATACACTGAAAATTGAAAATAAACCATAAAACTGTATTTATAAACTATATATGACTATAAATAAATTTAGACAAATTTCTGAATAAAATGTTAACTTCAAAATTTAATTCTATATTATAAAGAAGATAAAACATTTATTATTTTTTAATGTTTTTTAAAATTTATTCCTGAGAGAGAGAGAGAGGCAGCGTGAGCAGGAGAGGGTCCCAGAGAGAGGGAGACACAGATTCCGAAGCGGGCTCCAGGCTCTGAGCTGCCAGCACAGAGCCAGACGTGGGACGTGGGGCTCGAACCCACAAATCGTGAGATCATGACCTGAGCCAAAGTCAGATGCTTAACCAACTGAGCCACCCAGGTGCCCCAAGAAAAAACACTTAGAAAAAATAATAAGAGATAACATTCATTGTAGGATCAAAGATTTTAATGCCAAGAAATAAATCTAACAATAACTAAGCAAATCTTCTACACAGAAAAGTATAATTATTGAGAAAATTTAAAATTAACCTAAATAAACAGAGGGATATCCTAGGATGGAGATCGCCAAAAAAGTAACCACAGAGAGAGAGAGAGATTGCCCTGGGATATATCAATCTTTAGAGGTGATGGAGAAGAGAAGAAATTGTTAAGTTAGAAGCAAAGCTAGAGAGAGAAGACAAAAATCAGTGTAAATGTAGTGGTATGTAAAACAACCAAAGCAAGTATTTTATTTGCAACACTTTGATCATCTGAATCAAGGAAGCAGGCAAATCCAGTGCAATCAAAAGGGTATATTCACCATTGGTAACCTTGATAAAACAAATTAGATGAAATATGTCTAAGAAAAAATGACAGAAAATAAACGAAGACGGCATGAACAACTCTTCCAAGAAAGAGTTTTAGCCCCCAAGGATAACACTGTTAGTGTCTTTTTCTCCCTCTCTATACTGGGGAGAAAGTTCTGGTATGGCCAAAAAAAAAAAAATTTTAAGAGAAAATTGGAAATTGCTAAATCAATATCCTAGAGTAGATGGGAAATTTAATTTTGATTAATGTCTACATTGAAATAGTAAACTTAACTCACTAACATTATAATATACTGTGAAAATACTGTGCATTTGTTGATGAATATGAATAGATGTCAAAAGGCATGGACGATCTCTTTACAAACGAATGCATTTAAAAAATTTTTTTGTTTATACAATAGTATTATCTTTAATTCCTTAAAGAAAACAATATAATGTAGCCTTGTCTTTATAACTTTTGTTTTTATACTTCATTCCCTTATGAATTAAACATTTAATATTATTTGAATATTAAATGACCATTTAATGTTAAATGACTTTACTATCTGGCCATTTTAATTTCTTTGATTTTATTTCTAACACTGTTTTATATTCATTGACATTTTTAAATGTGCATTTTATCATATCCTATAAAAAATACTAACTTTTTAAAATGTTTATTTTTGAGAGAGAGAGTGGCAGAGAGAGAGGAAGACAGAAAATCTAAAGCAGACTCTGCTCTGAGAGTGGAGCGTGACGTGGGACTCGAACCTATAAACTGTGAGATCATGACCTGAGCCAAGGTTAGATGCTTAACTGACTGAGTCCCAGGCACTCCACTACCTAAATTCTTAAATACTGTTTATTTATATTCATTTAAAAATGTTATATTATTTTGCATTTTAAAGCCTAAAGTTGAATGGATTTTACATTTTTTTAAAATTTTGTGGATACGTTAATAAAGCAGAAAGTATGTAGAATTATTCTTAACCATTTTATAATCCCCTAATATTTCTTCTTTGGTTTAAACATTTCTACCTCTTTAATATCTTTGTGTATATTGTATTTGAATCTGGTAGGTTTTTTAAAATATCTGTTTCCCTTTCCATCTCAAATTTCTAGTACATGGATTTCTTTAACCAGCTTTGTGTATTTTAATGATTTCATCAATTGGGTTTGAGAAGTCCTTGTATATAAAATAAACACAAATTAACAAAGACATCTATTGAGAAGACAAATTATGGATTATTTTCTCTGACCACGTGTTTTGGAGTAATCCAGTAGGCTTATTCTTACAATATTGGCTGTCCTTTTCAGGTTAGCAGCACTTCAATCTCTAAAAGACAGTCTAAACATCAGTACTATTGCTTCAAATTGATCACAGCAAAGGTCTTCAAGAGTGTAATGTTTGACTTGAAATGCTGCTCAGAGACCAAAATGTTCTTTCAATCTGTAATATTTTGTGAAAGTTTGAGGACACAAACCATAGTATATTAACTCTGCTAGACAGTATAAACATAGGCAGCCAAAAGAAGCTTATGCTTTTAGAGAAAAAAAAAAAAAGAGATAAAGTAGGAAGACAAAAACCTGCACCGTTTTTTCCCCTTGACTTTTCAGAGATAGTTTTTTTCTTTTCATTATTGTATTAATGTGATCACAGGAATGTTCTTTTACCCTAGAATTTCAAAACGGACACTATCTGCTACATTAAAAAAATAAAATAAAAATCACTCAATTTGATGACATTTCCAAAGAGGAAAATTTGTGTTTTGTTTGCTTTTAATTTTTTTAATGTTTTATTTATTTCTGAGAGAGAGAGAGAGAGACAGTGTGATGAGCCGGGGAGGGTCAGAGAGAGAGGGAGACACAGAATCTGAAACAGGCTCTAGGCTCTGATCTAGCTGTCAGCACAGAGCCCGACACGGGGCTCGAACCCACGAACCGTGAGATCATGACCTGAGCCGAAGTTGAACGCTTACCTGACTGAGCCACCCAGGTGCCCCTAAAAAGGAAAATGTGTTAATTGAAATACCATCTACATTTATTATGTATTGATGAGCAAGTCAAGTTTAGCATTTATTGTTTGATAAGTATTTATATACTTATTTATATATGAAATGAGTATAGAAAGAACATTGGTTCCATAACAAAGTCTTATTTTCAGCTTCAGTGGTTCAAATTGAAATGTATGAGATAAAATAGGTGTTAGAATTCACTAATCTTGAATCAAAACAAAACAATATATACATAAAAACTCCTGATTTGGAATGAATATACTTTAAAGTTATTACAGAATTAAAAATACAACTAAAAGAAACAAAAAGGGAGCGGTATAAGATTTTCACTTGGGAGTCTTTTATATATATATATCATGAAGCTGATTTTTAAAGCCCTCAACTATTGGACATATTTTGACATAAATGTCAAAGAAATTTTATGTTTTACTCTAAACTAGATAACAATTAAAGTATATGTGCTCCTGAAGTGAGCAGTATGTAATAATTAAAAAGTTATATTTTATCAGCAATATACAAAGTTACATTAGATGTATAAAAATATCAATGACAATTTTGCACATTAAATTATTACACTTTATTTTTCCAAAGTACATGGAATTTTCAGGTACTCTAAAAGCTGTTAGGTGAGGAGGCCAGATGGCGGAGAAGTAGGGAGCTCCATACATTGCACTCGCCTCCATATCTCACACGGAGAAGGTTTGAAGCCATAGGAAACCTTACAGAATCCAGGAATTTGGGAGGAAAAGGAGACAGAGTCCACTGAGTAAACCTTATAGCTTGAGTGTGAACTGAGAAGATAAAATTGGGCCAGAACCAGAGCACAGAGGGAGGGGGGATCCCTCTTTGCGGGGAGCCCCAGTGAGCCTAGGGGTGAAAAAGAAAGAGTGGCCAAAACTGCTCACGACACTGTCCCTGTCGCTAGAAATGAGAAAAACCTCTGCTCAGGACACAGAGGGATCTGGTTTCCTGCTGTCCCGCTGACCCTAGGCGGAACGCGCTTGTCCCAGGCAATCCAGGGTGAAAGTGCTCCTTGCTAGCCAGCCTGACCTGTGAGGGAACAGGAGGAGCGGCTTCTGGCCCCATCCAAGGGGGATGTCGAGAGGCTTGAAACTGCTCTAAGGGACTCGCCTGTGAGTTTATATTTCAGGCAATATCAATGAGGCGCCGGGACTGAGATCTGGAAATGAAGCGTGACCTGGGATATAGAGCACAGCCCACCTTGGCTACATCCCTGGCACAGGGAGATCACACCCAAAAGAGTGAGTTGCAATGCTTGGTACAAGAAGGGACTGGCGCACGCCACTTTTCTCCTGACAACCACCAAGACAGGACCTCCACGGACGCACTGGACCAAACCACGCCCATCCCCGCTAGAGAACTGCCCCCCCCCCTTTTTTTTCTTTGCCGGAGCCAGGGCAAGACAAACATGGATGCACTGCCCTGATTAATTCTGGTCACTGGCTTGCTTAAACAGTCACATTTAATCCATTCTCTAGATGTAAATTCTATACCTCCACCACTACCTTTTCATCTCTTTGTCTCTGGAGTAATCAGACTATATAGTTTCTCTGAGTAGCATTATCATCATTTCTTTCACCTTCTATCCAAACATATTCCCCTCTTTCTCTCTTTGAATTAAGCCTCTTAGTCTTTCTGCCTGCTCATTTCATTTCCAATTTCGCTTCCTCCCCACCCTGTTATTTCTCTCTTTGTATATGCTCTTCAACCAGCATTGCAAACACCCAGCTATTTATTTGTAGCTGGGAATTCTGGTTCTATGCTTTAGACTGTCCTTTGTCTATTGGGTTTTTTAAATTTCTTTTTCCTTTTCTTTTTTCTTTTTTATGTACTTTTATTTTTATTACTCCTCTTCCCTCCTTCCTCTTTTCTGCTTCTTCTTCTTCTTTTGCATGTGTCTCTTCCCTTTTTCTCTTTCTTTTTCCCTTTTGGTTTCCGTGTTTGTTGGATTTGTCTGTGCCCTTGTGTGCCTTTGTTCCCTGTGTGTTTATCTGTCAGTTTTCTTTTCCAGGGCTACCTCAAAAAACAAGCCAAAGTGCACATGGTGGAGAGTCCCAAATACCACTACAAGTAGGAAAATGAAATAACCAATGTCTCATGAGAGACCAAGAGACACCATTCAAAAAATATTTTCTGAAAGGACAGGACCTGGACAGTCAAACAGCCTTCTTTGGTACAGCAGCACTCACAGGTGCAGAGTGCATAACAAGCTTTTAAAACTAACAAGAGATAGA
Organism: Hyaena hyaena; assembly: GCF_003009895.1. Lineage (NCBI taxonomy): Eukaryota > Metazoa > Chordata > Mammalia > Carnivora > Hyaenidae > Hyaena > Hyaena hyaena. The sequence continues at coordinate 111,025 of NW_024082393.1, read as the reverse complement.
AAGCTAACCAAAATGACAAAATGGAAGAACTCTCCTCCAAAGAAATTCCACGAAGAATTGACAGCTAAAGAACTGCTCAAAAACAGATATAATCAACATAACTGAACAAGAATTTAGAACAATAGTTATAAAATTAATCGCTGGGCCTGAAACAGGCATGGAAGATATCAGAGAAACTATTGCTACAAAGACTATGGAGCTTAAAAATAGTTGTGATGAATTTAAAAATGCTATAAATGAGATAAATAATAAAATGGAGGCGTCCAATTTTATTGGAGGCATGGATTGAAGAGGCAGAAAGGAGAATAAGTGATTTAGAAGACACAATTATAGAAAAAGAGGAAGCTGAGAAAAAGATAAATTGATACAAGAACACAAAAGGAGAGTTTGAGAGCTCAGCGATACAATCAAATGGAATAATATCTGTATCATAGGAATTCCAGAAGAGGAAGAGAGAGGGAAAGGTGCTGAAGGAGTTCTTGAACAAATTATAGCAGAGAACTTCCCCAATCTGGGGAAGGAAACAGACATTGAAATACAAGAGGCACAGAGAACCTCCCCTCAGACGTAACTTGAATCGATCTTTTCCACAACATATCATAATGAATCTGGCAAAATGTAAGGACAAAGAGAGAATTCTGAAAGCAGCTAGGCATGAAAGGCCCCTAACATACAAAGGGAAACCTATCACAGTGGTGAGAGACCTATCTCCTGAAACTTGGAAGGACAGAAAGGAATGGCAGGAAATCTTCGTATGATGAACAGAAAAAATATGCAGCCAACAATCCTCTATCCAGCAAGCCTGTCATTCAGAATAGAAGGAGAGATAAAAGTCTTTCCAAATAAACAAAAAAGTGAAAGAAATCGTCACCACTAAACCAGCCCTACGTTAAATCCTGAGGGGAATTCTCTGAGGGAAATATTGTAAGGAATGCAAGGTACCACAGACACCACCACAAGCATGAATCCTACAAAGGACACAGTGACTCTAAACCCATATTTTTCAATAATAACACTGAATGTAAATTGACTAAGTCCCCTAGTAAAAAGACATAAGGTAGTAGAATGGATAAAAAAACAAAATCCATCTATTTGCTGTCTACAAGAAACATATTTTAGACTGAAGGACACTATCAGATTGAAAGTAAGGGATGGAGAAATATCTATCTTGGTACTAGAAGTCAAAAGAAAGCTGGAGTAGCCATACTTATATCAGACAAACTGGACTTTAAAGGCACTAACAAAGCATGAAGAAGGGCATTTTATAATAATTACAGGGTCTATCCATCAAGAAGAGCTAACAATTATAAATGTCTATGAACCAAATATGGAAGCACCTAAATATATAAAACAATTAATCACAAATAGAAACACTCTTATGGATAAGAATGTGCTAATAGCAGGTGACTTTTACAGACATGATGGACTTGAATGACACATTGGACCAGATGGATTTGACAGATATATTTAGAACTCTACATCCTGAGGCCATGGAATTCATTTTCTTCTCAATAGTGCACGGCACATTCTCTGAGATAGATCACATACTGGGACATTCAATAAATATCAAAGAGTTGAGATCATACCATGCACATATTCAGATCACAATGCTATGAAACTTGAAATCAATCATAGGAAGAAGTCTGGAAAACCTCCAAAAACTTGGAGGTTAAAGAACACCCTACTAAAGAACAAATGGGCCAATCAGACAATTAGAGAAGAAATTTAAAAATATATGGAAACAAATGAAAATGAAAACACAAGAATCCAAACTCTATGGGATGCTGCAAAGGCAGTCCTAGGAGGAAAATGCATTGCACTCCAGGCCTATTTCAAGAAATTAGAAAAAGTGCAAGTGCAAAATCTAATAGCACACCTAAAGAAACTAGAAGGAGGGCAACAAGAGCACCCCAAACCCACTAGTAGAAGAGAAATAATAAAAATCAGGACAGAAATAAACAATATAGAAACCGAGGCACAGTTGAACAGATCAATGAAACAAAGAGTTGTTTTTTTTTTTTTTTTAAATAAAATTGACAAACCTCTAGCCAGGCTTCTCAAAAAGAGAAAGCACTCAGACAAAATCATGAATGAAAATGGACTTATTACAACCAACCCCTCAGAAATACAGGCAATTATCAGGGAATACTATGAAAAATTATATGCCAACAAATTGGACAACTTAGAAGAAATGGACAAATTCCTAAACACACACTCCAGATGGCCAACAGACACATGAAACGATGCTCAGCATCCCTCCTCATCAGGGAAATACAAATCAAAACCACACTGAGATACCACCTCCCGCCAGTCAGAGTGGCTAAAATGAGCAAATCAGAGGACTCTAGATGCTGGTGAGGAATTGGAGAAACGGGCACCCTCCTACACTGTTGGTGGGAATGTAAACTGGTACAGCCCCTCTGGAAAACAGTGTGGAGGTTCCTCAGAAAATTAACACTAGAACTCCCCTATGACCCAGGAATAGCACTGCTAGGAATTTAGCCAAGGGATACAGGAGTGCTGATGCATAGGAGCACATGTACCCCAATGTTCATAGCAGCACTCTCCACAATAGCCAAAACATGGGAAGAGCCTAAGTTTCCACCAACGGACGAATGGATCAAGAAGATGCGGTTTATCTATACCATGGAATACTTCATGGCAATGAGAAACAATGAAATCTGGCCATGTGTAGCAACATGGATGGACCTTGAGGGTGTTATGCTGAGCGAAATAAGTCAGGCAGAGAAGGAGAGTACCATATGTTTGCATGTATAGGAGGATTAGGAGGAACTTATCAGAGGAACTTTGGGGAGAAGAAGGGGAAAAATAGTGGGGGAGAGGGAGGGAGGCAAACCATGAAAGACTCTGGAGTGCCAAGAACAAACTGAGGGCTAATGAGTGTGGGGGGAATGGGAAGGGAGGTGATGGGCAAGGAGGAGGGCACTTGTGGGGATGAGCACTGAGTGTTATATGGAAACTAACTTGACAATAAACTATTTTAAAAATAAATAAAATATGGAAAAAAATAAAAGCTATGTTATAATTTATAAAATTACAGCTGTGATTTTGTTCCAATGTTTAGCACTTTATTTTTTTTATAGTTTGTTAAAAGTTTATTTATTTATTTTGAGAGAGAGACAGAGAGACAGAGAGGAGACAGAATCCTAAGCAAGTTCTATGCCATCAACATGGAGTAAGATGCGGGGCTGGATTCCACCAATGAGATTGTGACATGAGGAAAAATCAAGAGTCAGATGCTTAACCATCTGAGCTACCCAGTATCCCCAAAATTTAGCACTTCTAATTACATTTTACAGTGCAAATTTCTTTCACACAATATTTAGTCAGTATTCAAGAGAATTTGGAAAAAGATAAGATAAATAATGCCAACTTCAACTCTAGCTAATTCCCCCATATTTAAGACCTCTAAAATGAAATAAATAATAAATTTTTCTTTGCAGGTTTATTTTATGTTTAAAAAAATTTTTTTTAATGTTTTATGTATTTCTGAGAGAGGAAGTGAGACACCATGAGCAGGGGAGGGTCAGAGAGAGAGGGAGATACAGAATCCAAAACAAGCTCCAGGCTCCGAGCTACCTGTCAGAACAGAGCCCAGTGCAGAGCTCGAACCCACGAACCATGAAATCATGACCTGAGCTGAAGTCGGACATTTAACTGACTGAGCCACCCAGGTGCCCCTTTGCAGGTTATTTTAGAATGTGGGGTGTGTGTGTGTGTCTATCTGTCAGAATTCAAATATATTTGATTAATATAAAAATGATGCAACCAGCCCCAGAAAAGTGAAGAGTGACTGTTAGAAAAAGGCTCTGCCTGGAGAAACAATGAGAGTGTACATAATGGAATCCAGCAAGCCTCCCTTGCTTTAACACTTAAAATGTATTTGTCTAGTTTTATAACTAAAGATGCCATATATTTTTAAGTTTCAGACAACAGAGAATATTTGGTCCAAATATTTCAAAAAATTTGATCAGCAACCTTTTATTGTATGTTGTTTACATATCATGCCACCCACACACACCTCAGAGATTATATGTTTTATTTGTCTCAGCTCTCAAAAGTGTTATCCAAACTAAATCAGAAAGCTCAACTTCATTGAGCTAATAACTAAATAACAGAAATTAAAAAGCAAAGCCTTTACAGTCTACATGGAAGATAACATGGTGATTATTTTCAATTTTGTTCTGCTGTGAAGTGGGTTTAATATCATGCAATAAGCTTTAATCCTAAATAGAATGTGTTCTATGGGTAATGAATTACCTGGAAAGCATTTCGAGTTGCCCGTAACTTACAGCATTTTGCCTTCAATTAAAATTGTATTTTCTCTTAATTGTGAGAGGTTGTGATTAATGAAATTAGCAGTACTTTCAGGATATAGAATTGAAAACATAAGCTGAGGATAGCTGGGGAAGATGGCAGAGTAGGAGGATCCTAACCTCACCCGTCCCACATTTTTAACTAGATATCATCCACATCCAAGTCAGTAAACCCAGTAAACCGGAGAGCATTCTGAAGACTGGCAGCATGAAGTTCCCAACTAGAGAAGAAGATGTGTCTGAAAGGTTAGGAAGGTCAGCAAGGCAGAGGGAGTCTGCCTTCAGGAGGGAGGGAGCTGCGCTTGCAGAGTCAGCAGAGAAATGGGCCCTCACACCAGGGGACTCACATGAGAAAGACTAATCCCCATCATGTTTGGCTTTAAAAACCAGAGGGGCTGAATTCTGTGTGAGTTTATATAATCAGTGGGACTTGGAACCTGGAGCTTTAAAAGTCAACTGACTCAGCACTAGGTGAGCTGGGAGGGCAAGTGATAGCTGGATCCCTTAAAGAGACAGCAGCGTTCATGGAGAGGCAACATTTAAAACCTCAGTTTACGTGAATCTGAGGGCAAATAGGAGAGAGATCTTTTCATACTGATTTCAGAGCATGTTTGCAGACTTCTCTAAAAATGGATCTGGCAGGTGTGTTTTTCCTCATCTGTCCCCCAGCATAAACACAGAGACACCTGTAGAAGGTAGGGCTACACAGATTCTTGCTACCTAACACACTAGAAGTGTGCCGTGCCAATGAGTTCTCCCAAGGAATTCCCACTCCAAGCCTACTGGTCTCAGCCCCAGGCTCAGGGCAAATTTTGTCAAAGCGATGCAGGTACCCTGCCCAATGGCTTGGTACATAGCTACCACCACCCTCCAGGCACATTTACTGTACCTTGTCCATCAATGTGCTCAAAGCCCTTGGCATGAACCTTGCCCAGCCACCATTATGTGCTGCACCCAATCAGGCACTGCTAGGTGCCACGGTACACCTGCCCAGCCAGGTACACGGTACACTACACCCATAGGTGCAGTGATTCATTCTGTCCAGCCACAGAATGGCTCCACTGTTGGGAGTTGCACCCAGCTTCATGCACCCACCCCAGTTAATCTGATGGGAGCTCCCAGCTGCCACAGCACTTCAGGTGATATAAAATAAGACTAGTGGCTCAGCAAAAAATTTACTAACATCACCACCCAGTTCCCAAGCTCCACAGCAGGCACATTCCCCATCCCCTCCCAGATCTGGCCTGGATGGGTACCACTAACAACACAGAGAGCAAGTACAACAAATAACAGAGTCAGTGCAGAAACCGCACTGAAAGGAAAGTTGATTCATACACAACAGCAGGGTATAAGCGACACACAGTAGGTACTCTTCTGAAGGGCCAGGTCCTAGTAAACTTCCACAATCATTCTATGAAGCCAGCACTACCTTGATTCCAAAACCAGACAAAGGCGCCACTAAAAAGGAGAACTAGAGACCAATTTCCCTGATGAACATGGATGCAAAAATCCTCAAGATACTAGCCAACTGGATCCAACAATACATTAAAATAGTTATTTACCATGATAGAGTAGGATTTATTCCTGGGCTGCAGGGCTTGCTCAATATTCGCAAATCAATCAATGTGATACACTACATTACTAAAAGATAGGATAAGAACCATATGGTCCTATCAATAGATACAAAAAAGGCATTTGACAAAATACAGCATCATTTCTTGATAAAAACCCTCAAGAAAGTAAGGATAGAAATAATATGCGTCAATATCATAAAAGCCATATATGAAAGACCTACTGCTAATATAATCCTCAATGGGGAAAAACTGATAGGAACGTCAGGAACACGACAGGGATGTCCACTCTTGCCAATGTTAGTCAACATAGTATTGGAAGTCTTAGCTTCAGCAATCAGACAACACAAAGGAATAAAAGGCATCCAAATCAGCCAGGAGGAAGTCAAACTTTCACTCTCCACAGATGACATGATACTCTATATAGAAAACCCAAAACATTCCACCAAAAAACTGCTGAACTGATCCATGAATTCAACAAAGTCACAGAATATAAAATCAATGCCTAGCAATCAGCTGCATTCCTATATGCCAATAATGAAGCAACAGAAAGAGAAATCAAGGAATAGATCCCATTTGCAATGGCACAAAAACCATAAAATACCTAGGAATGAACCTAACCAAAGAGGTAAAAAATCTATACACTGAAAACTATAGAAAGCTTATGAAAGAAATTGAAGAAGTCACAAAAAATGGAAAAATATTCCATGCTCCTGAACTGAAAGAACAGATATTGTTAAAATGTAGATACTACCCAAAGCAATCCACAGATCCAATTCACTCTCTACCAAAATAACACCAGCAGTCTTCACAGAGCTAGAACAAACTATCCTAAAATTTGTATGGAATTAGAAAAGACCCCGAATAGCCAAAGCAATCTTGTAAAAGAAGACCAAAACTGGAGGCATCACAATCCTAGACTTCAAGATGTATTACAAAGCTGTTTTTATCAAGACAGTATGATACTGGCACAAAAACACTCAGATCAATGGAATAGAATAGAGAACCCAGAAATGGACCCACAAATGTATGGACAACTAATCTTTAAAAAAGCAGGAGAGACCCCGAGGCTAGGCAAGATGGCGGAGAAGTAGAGAGCTCCGTACTTGCACTTGCGCCCATGCCTCACATGGAAAAGATCTGAAGCCATAGGAAACCTTACAAAACCCAAGAGATTGGGAGAAAAAGGATGCAGAATCCACTGAGAGAGCCTTCTAATGTGAGTGCGAACTGGGGAAGATAAAATCGGGCCTGGATGGAGACTGAAGGGATGGGGCGATCCCCCTCTGCGGGGAGTGAGACGGGAAAAAGAGAGAGAGTTCGAAACAGAAAAACCTCCGCTCAGGGGGGAAAAAACCTCTGCTCGGGGCATAGAAAGACCTTGAGCACAAAATACCTGCGCACCAGGCCCCCCACGCTCCAACTCACCCCGGAGGGGCTGCGCTCCCGGACTGCTACTTTGTGCTGGCTCCTGGCTGGCTGGGAGAAGCTGTGCGCCTGCCGCCATTGCCCTCCTGGCGGGCTTGGGCCCCCGGAGGAGCCACGCGCAGGCACCGGGCGTCCGCGCTCCTGGTGGCTGGAGCTCTAGAGGGAAGGGAAACAGCTAAAAACTGGGAGATTTGCCCGCGAATTCGTGTTTTGGGTGAAGAGACACAGGGACCTCGATTTCCTCTCTCCAGTGGGCTCAGCGGCCCCTGCAGACAAGGCCCCCGGTCCCACCCAGGCTCTCCAGCCCAACCCGGAATAGAAGGGCACAGCGGCTTCTGGCTCCACCCCCAGAGCTAGCCAGGAGGCTTGGAATTGCCCTGAGGGGGTTACCAGGGGCTTGCCTGCAGCAATTTCAGCGGGGCGCTTGGACTGGGATTTGGAGGCTGGGACTGGCCTGGGTTGAAAAGCACAACAAACTTTGTTGAGCCCCTGGCCCTGGGAGTTTACACCTCCATAAAAGCGAGGTGGAGCGCCGCCACTCTCCTCTCTACAACCACCAAGGCAGAACTCCCACCTGAAGCATTGGATCACACCATGCCCATCCCTGCTTGAGAGCTGCCCTCCTCCCCTTTTCCTTTTTTTTTCTTTTCTTCTTCTTTTCTTTTTTTCTCTTTTTTTTCTTTTTTTCCCCAGAACACTGACCTGATTAACTCTGGTCAATGGCGTGCCTAAACAATCACATTTAGTCCATTCTGTAGATGTAAATTCTACGCCTCCCGACCTTTTCATCTCTTTCTCTCAGGAGTAATTAGACTATATAGTTTCTCTGGATAACACCAGCATCCTTTCTCACCTAGCCAACCATACTCCACCCTTTAACTCTTTGAAAAAAGCTTCTTATCCCTTCTGCCTGTTCATTCTATTTCCAATTTTGCCTCATCCCCGCCCTGGCTTCTCTCTCTTTCTCTATGCTCTTCAACCAGCACTGCATACACATGGCTATTTAACTGTAGCTGGGAAATCCAGGTATATGCTTTAAACTGTTGTTTGTCCATTGGTTTTCTTCTTTTTTCCTTTTCTTTTCTTCCTTTTGACCTTTTTATGTATTTTTTATTTTCTATTATTTGCCCTCCCTCCTCCGTCTTTTCTCTTAACATTTTCGCTGTCCTCTCGGTTTGCATGTTAGTCGGATTTGTCTGTGCGTTTGTGTGCCCCTGCTGCCTGTGTGTTTGTCAGTCTGTTTTCCTCTCCAGGGCTACCTCAAGAAACAAGCCAAAGTACACATGGTGGAGAGGCCCAAATATCACTACGAGTAGGAAAACAAAATAACCAAGGTTCAAGAGAGACCAAGAGATACCATTCAAAAAACACTCTCTGAAAGGACAGGCCCTGGACAGTCAAAGAGTCTTCTTGGGTACAGCAGCGCTCACAGGTGCAGAGAGCATAACAGGTCTTTAACACTAACAAGAGCCAGAAAGCTAACTAAAATGACGAAATGAAAAAGCTCTCCTCCAAAGAAACTCCAAGAAGAATTGACAGCTAATGAACTGCTCAAAACAGATATAAGCAGCATAAATGAACAAGATTTTAGAATAATAATCATAAAATTAATAGCTGGGCTTGAAAAAAAATAGGGGACATCAAAGAAACTATGACTACAGTCAAAATGGAGTTATAAATAGGCATGAAGAATTTTAAAAAGCGACAAATGAGATACATAATAAATTAGAGGTCTCCAGTCCACGGATTGAAGAGGCAGAAAGGAGAATAAGTGATTTAGTAGACACCATTGTAGAAAAACAAGAAGCTGACAAAAAAAGAGACACTGATCCAGGAACATGAAGGAAGACTTCGAGAGTTCAGTGACATGGTCAAACTCAACAATATCCGTATCATAGGAATTCCAGAAGAGGAAGAGAGAGGGAAAGGTGCTGAAGGAGTCTTGGAACAAATTATAGCAGAGAACTTCCCCGACCTGGGGAAGGAAGTAAATGTGGAAATACAAGAGGCTTAGAGGACCCCCCTCAGATGTAATTTGAATCGATCTTCTGCAATGCATATCATAGTAAAAATGGCAAAATATAAGGAAAAGAGAAAATTTTGAAAGCAGCTAGGGAGAAAAGGGCCCTC